>NC_133326.1:407543618-407628618 GCF_042186555.1 Aquarana catesbeiana | reverse complement strand
AGAGCTTCTGCTCATTTACTAAAGCACTGGAACAAATGCACTTGTAGAGTGCACATGCATTTTGCAAAGTGCAACATATATTTGCTTTAGACAAATCAACACCACAGAACATTCCAGCAAATTTTAACGAGGGTGGGGGTGGGGGGGTTGTGAAATCTAGATAATTGCTCATTAGCAGCAAACTATTTGGAGTGAGTTTAGGTGGGGGGGGGGTGGGGTTGTGAAATCTAGATAATTGCTCATTAGCAGCACACTATTTGGAGTGAGTTTAGGTGGGGGGGGGTGGGGTTGTGAAATCTAGATAATTGCTCATTAGCAGCAAACTATTTGGAGTGAGTTTAGGTGGGGGGGGGGTGGGGTTGTGAAATCTAGATAATTGCTCATTAGCAGCACACTATTTGGAGTGAGTTTAGGTGGGGGGGGGGGTGGGGTTGTGAAATCTAGATAATTGCTCATTAGCAGCAAACTATTTGGAGTGAGTTTAGGTGGGGGGGGGGGTGGGGTTGTGAAATCTAGATAATTGCTCATTAGCAGCACACTATTTGGAGTGAGTTTAGGTGGGGGGGGGGTGGGGTTGTGAAATCTAGATAATTGCTCATTAGCAGCACACTATTTGGAGTGAGTTTAGGTGGGGGGGGGGGGGTTGTGAAATCTAGATAATTGCTCATTAGTAGGGATGAGCCGAACACCCCCCGGTTCGGTTCGCACCAGAACCCGCGAACGGACCGAAAGTTCGCACGAACGTTAGAACCCCATTGACGTCTATGGGACTCGAACGTTCGAAATCAAAAGTGCTCATTTTAAAGGCTAATTTGCATGGTATTGTCCTAAAAAGGGTTTGGGGACCCGGGTCCTACCCCAGGGGACATGTATCAATGCAAAAAAAACTTTTAAAAACGGCCGTTTTTTCGGGAGCAGTGATTTTAATGATGCTTAAAGTAAAAAAAAAAAAGTGAAATATTCCTTTAAATATCGTACCTGGGGGGTGTCTATAGTATGCCTGTAAAGTGACGCGTGTTTCCCATGTTTAGAACAGTCCCTGCACCAAATGTCATTTTTAAAGGAAAAAATCTCATTTAAAACTGCTTGCGGGTTTAATGTCATGTCGGGTCATGGCAATATGGATGAAAATCAGTGAGACAAACGGCATGGGTACCCCCCAGTCCATTACCAGTCCCTTTGGGTCTTGTATGGATATTAAGGGGAACCCCGCACCCAAATTAAAATAAGGAAAGGTGTGGGGCCACCAGGCCCTATATACTCTGAACAGCAGTATACAGGCGGTGCAAACAAGACAGGGACTGTAGGTTTGTTGTTAAGTAGAATCTGTTTGTAATTTTGAACATTTTTAACGTGTTTAGCTCCAGCCAAAAAATCTTTTCTAAGCTTTTTGGAAAACATAGGGAAGGGTTATCACCCCTGTGACATTTGTTTTGCTGTCTTTCCTCCTCTTCAGAAGATTTCACCTCACTTTTTTGTCCCAATGAAAAATGTTTTTTGAAAATTTGGGTTTTTTTGTGGAACAAGGATTGGAAAGCATCAGTGGAAAGGAGAACTTGTTTTCCCATATTAACTCTTACAGGAGAGAATTTCCCTTCCTAGGGGTAGATTTCATCTCACTTCCTGTTGTCTCCTTCCGTTTGCAAGTAGGAGTCGTTTGTAAGTTAGATGTTTGAAAGTAGGGTCCTGCCCTATATACTCAGCAGAAATTTGGGCCTTAGGTGTTGCTGTGGCCACAACACTGTAAGCCCTCACAGGGCCCTGCTGTGAAATATTAGATCAAGAATTGTAATTACATGCCCCTGTTGAACAGCAGCTGAAAAATTAGGCCTTAGGCACTGGTGCTGGTGCCACAACACTGCAACCCCTCACAGACACTCTAGTTGGAACGCAGGAACGAGCCCTGCTGCAAATGATTGCTTCAAAAATTGTAATTACACGCCCCTGTTAGACAGGGGCAGAAAAATTGGGCCTTAGGCACTGGTGCTGGTGCCACAACACTGCAACCCCTCACAGACACTCTAGTTGGAACGCAGGAACGAGCCCTGCTGCAAAGTATTGCATCAAAAATTGTAATTACACGCCCCTGTTAGACAGGGGCAGAAAAATTGGGCCCTAGGCACTGGTGCTGGTGCCACAACACTGCAACCCCTCACAGACACTCTAGTTGGAATGCAGGAACGAGCCCTGCTGCAAAGTATTACATCAAAAATTGTAATTACACGCCCCTGTTAAACAGGGGCTGAAAAATTGTGCCTTAGGCACTGGTGGTGGCGCCCAGAACCAAAAATGTTCTTACAAGCTATCAGCGTGATGATTGAGGAGGAAGAGGATAATTACTCAGGGATAGTCACTCAGCATCAGCATAGGCAGTCTTTGAAGGGATCTGAGATTTCAAAAAAAATTATTCGGTTACATCAGCATCAGGTGCTTGGTAGCTGGTGGTGATCCAAGACTCATTCATTTTTATGAAGGTCAGCCGATCGACCGAGTCGGTGGACAGACGCACCCTGTGATCGGTTACCACGCCTCCAGCAGCACTGAATGTGCGTTCCGAAAGAACGCTGGATGCAGGACAGGCCAGTAGCTCAATTGCATACTGTGCAAGCTCTGGCCAGTGATCCATCCTCAAGACCCAGTAACCCAGAGGATTTTCGGTGGGAAAGGTGTCCAAGTCTGATCTTGCCCCTAGGTATTCCTGCATCATGTAAAACAGACGCTGGCGATGGTTGCTGGAACCGATCATACCTTGGGGCTGCGGACCAAAAAATTGTCTGAACGCATCGGTCAGACGGCCACCTTCTCCACCGCTCCTTCTTTGACTGACCGAAGCCTCAGCAACACGTTGTCCAGAAACAGGAGTTTGTAACCTCCCAGTCTCTGGGAACGCGTTGCACAGACCTTTCTGCAAGGCCTCCCGAAGATGTTTCATCCTCTGCTCCCTCTGCGATGGCAAGATAAGGTCCGCAACCTTACCCTTGTAACGTGGATCAAGGAGGGTTGCCAGCCAGTATTGGTCCTTCTCCTTGATACCACGAATACGAGGATCCTTACGCAGGCTTTGCAGGATCAGGGAGGCCATGCAGCGTAGGTTTGCTGAGGCATTCGGTCCGGAGTCCTCTGGGTCACTAAGAACGACATGGTCCGCAGCCACCTCCTCCCAGCCACGTACAAGTCCATGTGTTTCTTGGGACTGATCCCTTAAAGACTGCTGCTGATGCTGAGTGCCAGGCTCCACCTCCATACTGACACAATCTTCCTCCTCCTCCTCTTCCTCCTCGTCCTCTTCCTGTGTGATCGGCGGGCACGCAGGAACACTGTCTGGATAAAGGGGGCCTTGAGAGCTAAGGAAGTCCTCCTCTTCCTGCCTCTGTTCTGCCTCAAGTGCCCTGTCCATTATTCCACGCAGCGTGTGCTCCAACAGGTGGACAAGGGGGACAGTGTCACTGATGCATGCACTGTCACTGCTCACCATCCTCGTGGCCTCCTCGAATGGTGACAGGACAGTGCATGCATCCCTGATCATGGCCCACTGGCGTGGGGAAAAAAAACCAAGCTCCCCTGACCCTGTCCTGGTGCCATAGTCGCACAGGTACTCATTGATGGCCCTCTGCTGCGTGTGCAGCCGCTGCAGCATGGCCAACGTTGAGTTCCACCTGGTGGGCATGTCACAGATTAGGCGGTTCTTGGGCAGGTTAAACTCCTTTTGGAGGTCCGTCAGCCGAGCACTGGCATTATATGACCGGCGGAAATGCACACAGACTTTCCTGGCCTGCCTCAGGACATCCTGTAAGCCCGGGTACCTGCCCAAGAACCGCTGCACCACCAAGTTAAGGACGTGAGCCAAACAGGGCACATGGGTCATTTGTCCCTGTCGGAGGGCAGAGAGGAGGTTGGTGCCATTGTCGCAAACCACCATTCCTGCCTTAAGTTGGCGTGGCGTCAACCACCTCTGAACCTGCCCCTGCAGAGCTGACAGAACCTCTGCCCCAGTGTGGCTCCTGTCCCCCAAGCACACCAGCTCAAGCACCGCATGGCATCTTTTGGCCTGCGTACTTGCGTAGCCCCTTGAACGCCTACGGAGCACCGCTGGTTCCGAGGAAGAGGCCATGGAGGAAGAAGAAGAGGAGGGGGTGGAGGAGAGAGGTGTGTCACAATCAGCATTTTGGAGGCGTGGTGGCGGAACAACCTCCAACACTACTGCACCTTGTCCTGCATCCTTCCCAGCTGCCAGCAGAGTCACCCAATGCGCCGTGAAACTTAGGTAACGTCCCTGTCCATGCCTGCTGGACCATGAGTCAGCGGTAATATGCACCTTACCGCTGACCGCCCTGTCCAGCGAGGCATGGACATTGCCTTCCACATGCCGGTAGAGAGCCGGAATCGCCTTCCGTGAGAAAAAGTGGCGTTTGGGTACCTGCCACTGAGGAACCGCACATTCCACAAACTCACGGAAGGGGGCAGAGTCTACCAACTGAAAAGGCAGCAGTTGAAGTGCTAGCAATTTTGCCAAGCTAGCATTCAACCGCTGGGCATGTGGATGGCTGGGAGCAAACTTCTTTCGGCGGTGCAGCAGCTGGGGCAGGGAAATTTGCCTGGTACAATCTGACGTCGGTGTACCAAAAGCAGATTGCCCACAAGTACTTGGCTGTGACACACCTAATTCTACACCTTCATTCCTCTCACTGTAGGTCTCAGAGAGGACTGAAGGTCTAGTGGGGTTGGAAATCTCAGCTGATGAGGAGCAAGGAGAGATCCTCTTTGTTCTTTGGTGTGGGTCTTTTAGATACGCTTGCCAACGAACTGCATGGCAGGTCAACATATGTCTGGTCAAGCATGTGGTACCCAAGCGGGAGATATTTTGGCCACGCGAGATACGCTTGAGACATATGTTGCAAATAGCAGCGGTGCGATCTGATGCACTCGTCTCAAAAAAGGCCCACACCAAAGAACTTTTTGAATAACGCGCAGAGACTGCAGCGCCCTGCACATGTGGAGCTTTGGGGTGTGATGCAGTCAATGTGCTGCCCTTAGGCTGGCCCCTGGAGGGCATCCTGCCTCGTTGGTGATGTGCTGCCGCCTCCTCCTCCTCCTCCTCCTCCTCCTCCTCCTCCTCCTCCTCCTCCTCTCTCCTATCAGGCACCCACGTTGAGTCAGTGACCTCATCATCCCCTCCCTCCTCATCACTGGAGCAAACCTGGCAGTATGCTGCAGCAGGGGGAGCATGACTGCCAGATTGCTGTCCTTCTTGGGCACCCCCTCTGTCCGCGCTCATGTTACTGCCTTCATCGAGCTCAGTATCGTCATCAGAGCCTTCCAAACGCTGGGCATCCTCCTGGAGCATGTACCCAACACTGTGGTCAAACAGTTCGAGGGAATCCTCATGAGGACATGGTGGAGCTAGGGAAGGAGTCACTGATGACATTGAGCTGAGGGAAGAGGCCGCTGCTTTGCCAGACAAAGCACCCTGGGCATGGGTGAGAGAGGATGAGGAGGATGAGGACGGCTTGGTCATCCACTCGACCAAGTCTTCCGCATGTTGCGGCTCAACATGGCCAGCTGCCGAAAAAAAGGCCAAGCGTGTCCCATGGCCACGTGCTGATGAGGATGCACCGTCTCCACGACCAGCACTAGACACAGAGCCTGCTTGCCCTCTCTTATTGGCTTGTGACTGTCTGCCTCTCCTTCTTGGCCTTCCAGACATACTAATGGCCTGTAGCTGCACTAAGCTGGGATAGAACACCTGTAATTTTCTTCAAGTAGCTTTATATACTGTAACCAGACAAGCCTGCCTGTCAGTAGGAAGATAACAGGAACGGATCTAGCTGAACACTGTGAGCAGGACGCACTGTACTAAATGTAAATAGTCTAGCTGCCTGACCGTGGTACTAATAGGATCAAATAGAACACCTGTAATTTTCTTCAGGTAGCTTTATATACTGTAACCAGACAAGCCTGCCTGTCAGTAGGAAGATAACAGGAACGGATCTAGCTGTACACTGTGAGCAGGACGCACTGTACTAAATGTAAATAGTCTAGCTGCCTGACCGTGGTACTAATAGGATCAAATAGAACACCTGTAATTTTCTTCAGGTAGCTTTATATACTGTAACCAGACAAGCCTGCCTGTCAGTAGGAAGATAACAGGAACGGATCTAGCTGTACACTGTGAGCAGGACGCACTGTACTAAATGTAAATAGTCTAGCTGCCTGACCGTGGTACTAATAGGATCAAATAGAACACCTGTAATTTTCTTCAGGTAGCTTTATATACTGTAACCAGACAAGCCTGCCTGTCAGTAGGAAGATAACAGGAACGGATCTAGCTGAACACTGTGAGCAGGACACACTGTACTAAATGTAAATAGTCTAGCTGCCTGACCGTGGTACTAATAGGATCAAATAGAACACCTGTAATTTTCTTCAGGTAGCTTTATATACTGTAACCAGACAAGCCTGCCTGTCAGTAGGAAGATAACAGGAACGGATCTAGCTGAACACTGTGAGCAGGACACACTGTACTAAATGTAAATAGTCTAGCTGCCTGACCGTGGTACTAATAGGATCAAATAGAACACCTGTAATTTTCTTCAGGTAGCTTTATATACTGTAACCAGACAAGCCTGCCGGTCAGTAGGAATTTAACAGGAACGGATCTAGCTGAACACTGTGAGCAGGACGCACTGCATTAAATGTAAATAGTCTAGATAGAAGATAACAGGAACGGATCTAGCTAAACTGAATACAGTGTATATATATATATGCAACACCTGGGATGCATATATATACACAATACACTGTAAGTGCAGCTAACTGACTGACTGTTCTGCCTAATCTATCTAACTCAAATCAAATGACACTGTCTCTCTCTCTCTCTATCTCTCAGCACACCGGAACACACACTACACAGGGCCGCCGTGCAGGCGGCCTTATATAGTGTGGGGTGTGTACTAAATGCCCTGAGCCGTAATTGGCCAAAGCCACCCTGGCTTTGGCCAATTACAGCTCTCTCTACTGACAGCGCTGTGATTGGCCAAGCATGCGGGTCATAGTGCATGCTTGGCCAATCATCAGCCAGCAATGCACTGCGATGCCGCAGTGAATTATGGGCCGTGACGCGCCACACGAATTTAGCGCGAACGGCCCATAACGTTCGCAATTCGGCGAACGATCGAACAGCCGATGTTCGAGTCGAACATGGGTTCGACTCGAACACGAAGCTCATCCCTACTCATTAGCAGCACACTAAATACACTCAAACAAAATACATTCCAAATGAGTAGACTAGGTGGATATGTTCCCATCACTTCATGCTGGGAAGGTTATTGAAGGAAAATATACATGCATGACAAAAAATAACAGGAAAAAAATCCAGCATGTGTGAGGATAAAAAGGGGACATTCACACTATATTGCAATGATGGTAAGTAGTGTTTGAAGCAAGAAATACATTATATTATCAAAGATTACATAAAAGAACATGTGATGCTAATAAAAGAAAAATATCTTACCTTAATATAGTCCTTCTGCAGGACCTGTATTATGGCAGAACAGGTCTCTGGGATAATGATCCCCAGAGCCTGGGGGGAGATGCCTGTCGAGAACTTAAGGTCCTGCAGGCTTCTCCCTGTGGCCAAATACCGCAAGGTAGCGACCAGCCTCTGCTCCGGAGTGATGGCTTGCCTCATGCAGGTATCCTGCCTGCTGATATAGGGGGTCAGCAAAGCCAACAAACGGTCAAAAACGGGGTCCGTCATCCGGAGAAAGTTCCTGAAATCCTCAGGATTATTCTCACGGATCTCACGGAGCAAAGGCATGTGACAGAACTGGTCACGCTGAAGCAACCAATTCTTGGTCCATGAACTCCTCCTCGCCCTGTTCATGGACTGGTCTTGGGCTGAAGAATAAACTACAGCACCAAGCACATACAATGCACGAGCTCGACGACGAGTACGTACAGGTAACATGGCTTCAAAACGGTCGGCTGGTCAGAACGCACTAAACAGAACGCACTGAAGAACAGCAAGGCCTGTGAAGAACGACCTGAAAATCAGGAACGAGCGGCCAATAAAACAAAGATTTCTCAATGCCAACTGACCAAACGCACTGAAAAGCAGATACAAACCTCACAAGCACAGACTGAACAACAGTTAAAACGAACTGAAAAATACGAGTCTCACAAGCGCGAATCGTCTCTCACCAAACTTCTACTAACACGAGATAAACACGAGATTAGCAGAAGGAGCCCAAAGGGTGTCGTACGGGCTATTGAACTTCCGTTTTATAGTCTCGTCGGACTTGGTGTACGTCACCGCGTACTAGGCTGTCGTACTTTTGTGTGGTCGTGTGTGTGTAAGTCCGTTCCTAAGAAAGTCTGCCGCAAGTCCGCCGAAGGTACGTCGGAAGTCTGTCGGACAGGCTGTCGGACTTTTGTAGACGAAAAGTCCGACCGTGTGTACGCGGCATTAGATCCGTGTAAATCTGTGTTTGAGCTTCTCGTTAGGGAGTTAAGGTGTTAATTGTGTGTAAGTGTTGAGATTGGCTGGTATTGGCTTGACGCCTGCTAGGATTCGATCTAAAAAAAGACGGATCATTGAGACCCAATTCAGATGGGATGGAGGTTTCTGTAGTAGTGGAAAGTGTGACATCCTGTGATAGTAGTTTTGATGTGGGTAGATTAATAAATATTTCAGATGGTGCAGAACCTGGGTGAGGGGGTTTGGGTGTGTTTTCTAAAACTTGTTTTTTAGCTTTTTGATCTTGTGCTGAATCGCCATGAAAATGGCCTTTGGTACCTAATGTTGGTTTGGATTTCAAATTGGTTGGGAAGAGGGTGAGGGAGGTTGGTTGATTGGGGTTCGGGTGTAATCCTCCGTTAGGGTTGCCTTTGTGGTTGTGTATATTTTGATTCCACTTGTAGGCTTTACCAGCCTCAAATGCTTTTTTGTCTCGTATAAATTTGTGGCCTTTTTTGATAAGGATCTCTTTGTTGAAGGATTCTAAATGTATTTTTAGTTTTTTATCTTTAGCTATTGCAGATTTATGTGTCTTAAATGTGTGTAGTTGCCCACACAATTTAGTGATCTCTGTGTCTAGGGTCTTGGATCTTTTAGTATATTCACCTATCAAAGTTTCCATAAGATTACGTGAACATGTCTGCAAGTATCTTTTCCCATGTTTGTTTGAACTCACTGTCCAGGTCATCCAAGGTTGGAAACATCTGGACCACAGAGGCCGAGTGGGTTGATATTATTGTTGATGTAGTCCTGAAAGGACTTCACATGCCAAAACATAAGGGATTTTTTTCTCCAGGGTTTTAGATAGTTTAAAGAAAAGAGATGAAATTTCTGACTCGATTTGCTCATTATCACCAAATTTTTTTAGGTATCCCTGCATGAGGGATTCCCAATCCTCACCTACAAAATTATTTTCAATATCCATGTTATTTGCTTCAAAGCTCAATGTTAAAAGAATAGAATACTACAGAACTTGAAAAGTTCTCATTAGTAATATAATACATAAATTGTATTTCACAGCAGATAGAAGAAATATAGGAAATAAAAACACTGCGTTTATAATAAGGATTAAACACATAGGTTGCCAATCATGGCGTGGAGCGGTATTTTCTACCAATTGTTCTAGAAGGAAGAAGAAAACAAATGACTAACCTAAGTTTGGAACAGTGCCATATCCAATGTTCAAGACAGAGACGAGAGAAGTTCCCCTAAGTGGACTTTTAAGGCACCTAGTAGTATCTTGTGTAAAAAGTGTACCGAAATATACAAAATAATATAATAATGAACAAATTTTATTTATGAATAAACAGAGTTAAAAAATTGTAACAAAACATTGATTTATCTAAGCAATTCCTTTCTATCACCATACAAAATAGATACATGAAAAAACCTCCTCACACCCAACGCATTTCGGGATATAGTTTAGTCCTTCTTCAGGTGTGCAGAAAAGGGGAGGGGTTCATCTAAGATGTAATTAAAGATATATAATCAGTAAATTACCATGACATGTAAAGACACAAAAATACATGCTTAGAGTGTTACAATAAAACACTTACATAATATTGAATGATGAGGTAGTTTTACAATGCTTCGTTAAATCACATTAAAAGCTTGCAGTCAAGATAGCACCGAATAATTGTGCCGGTGGGATTGCTGTCTTAAGGCAAAAGGGCATCAGAGAGGTCTATAAATGTAAGCTGAATAGTGTTGTCCTCAGGAGGAAGAGGTCCCCCCGCACTCCATGGCAACATGATGGCCAGAAGAATATACTGGGGCAAATGGAATCCCTGGGAGTAAAGAAAAGTGTACAGAGAATATAAATCCAGATTGAAAATACTGGATGTATAATAAAATTGAGTATTCATATAATTCAACGAAATAAAAAAAATATATATATGCCTGCTGATGGCGGTAAAATGGTAAAATTGATGGTGTAGCAAAAAAAGGAGCCAGATCTAGCAGCTAGAAGTAAGAATAATAATATAAGTAATCAAGATAAATGAAGTTCAAAACATGGTCACCAGTGCCTGGGAATATATCCAGGCACTAAAGTGACCAGCAGTGTGTTGATATGAGTGCTATTTTAGCTATGGTGTAAGGTTGCAAATGCCAAAGAAAATGCTTGGACACTATAGCAGCCAAATTAGGCAAAGCAAAAATATATTTATAGCAAATAAATATTTAAACCTATGTATATAAAATGTAAGGTAATTACCTAGTTCAATACAAAAATATCTCATAGAGAAATATATTTTATCTTGTATAGAACAAACAATTTAGGTTTGTCTTCAAGAGGAAGCTAAGACAGAGTGCTGGCCAATGGCTACATAGGTTTAATGCTACAATATAGGCTAACAGTAAATAGGAGAGATATGTTAGAGGAGGTAATTACCTTAGTAAGGGAAAAGTTGAAAAGACCAGCCGCACATCCCAACATCCAGCTACAAAGTTCTCGATTTGGGAGTGAGCTGGCCTTAGATTTTAAAGACATTAAACCCCAATCAGCTGGCGCAGTGGATTGCACACAGCTGATACTGGGGATGGTTACCAGGGAAACCTCCGACTGCCCCCTGGGCTGAGTGTGCGCGGCGCGGCCCCCACCGCGCATGTGCGAGCATCAGCGCATCGGAGCGGCGTCACGCACACCCAGCCCACCGACACAGTATGCCTCACCGGCGGACTGCGCATGTCCGCCGGAGTAGCAAGATGGAGGCTGTGGGCGGTGATGTAAAACGTCCATCAGCCTCCAAAAATGCTGCCCAGAATTAGAAACTGGGCGGCTTTTTGTGCTGGGCAATTCTACTGGTCGGCCGCAGCACGGGGAGAGCTAAGGGGGGACAGACAAAACCCTCACAAGGACAACCTGAAGTATTTTAAATAGGATGGAAAAATCCATCCACATTGAATAGAAGGGTGAATTAACTGTCTGGTGCCCAAATAGATATTGAAAAAAGACAAGCAGGACTGGCCTCAATTATACGACAGTGAAGGAACAAAAAACATCTTGTAGACAGAGAATAATGCTGGACATAACAGAAAAATATACAAGCCAGTAATTACAAAATATTGGCAATAAAGCAGAGGCAATCAATAGGCGTTATGATGTTGAAGCTTTTTATACAGTAATAAAAATGCAAGTAAATCAAAACCAAAAGAGGATTGACATTAGTTGTTGATATAGACGTATACGTCCATGCACGCATGGATCTATTGGCCCGAGGAGAGGAAAGGGGGAGGCCTTATAATTGTGGTATAGAAGTTTACTCTATATTATTAGAGATGCAAGTAAATCAAGTCTGGAAAGACTGGTATTGGGTAATAATACAGATGCATGTGTCCATGGATGCCAGGAAAGAACCATGCAGACCTGGACATGTATGCTGGATAGAGGGATAGGAAACAGAACATAAAGAATACAAAGCAATCCAATGAGAAATGGCTCGATAGAGAAAGAAGAACCCTCTAAGACCATAACAGGAAAAAGCAGAACTTATTTTTCTATTCCACCAGAGGAAAATCCCTCAAGGAATGGTTTAAAACATATGGCTTCATTTAAACCTGGGATTGGGATGTATCCGATCAAGGATCAAAAATTTGACTTTGGGAAAAATTCCGCCATGTACTAAGGATACATGGCGCCCCAGGGGGAGGTCAGGGTTGCACACCTGCATGCTAAGAATGTGCCTATACGCCCTCCTTCAAAATTATAATTTGGTCTTTCCAATGTAAAAGCAGTTACAACTGCATTGCAGCATGTAGACTACTCCAGGGGTTCTGCAATTCGCAAAATGTTTTGGGTAAAATGTTTTACCATTAGGGAGAGTAGGGTTTCTTTGCGTAAGCATATATTTGCAATAGTGACATGTGCCACATATAAAGGTGCCTTTATATTTACAATGCATTCTAGTGGACTCGCTCCTAAAATCACTGCTGACAATTTTGTCACTGATGGAAGTAGCTCTTCTAAAAGTAAAGAGAGGTTTATCTGGGACAAAATGGCCCAAAGATGGAGTCAGCATGTGCCAGTATTTCTCAATAATTTTTTTGACTTGGTGTTGTTGATTAAACTTGGTGATGATCCTTAATTTATTAGTGTCATTACGTTTGGTGGTATAGAGTAGAGCATTTCTAGGTTTCATCAGTACTTGCTTATAAGACCTTTTTAGAGAGGCATGTGAGTAGCCTCTTGCAAGAAGTCTATCGCATAGCTTGGCTGCTTCCTTTATAAAAGTTTCTTCATCCGTACAGTTGCGTTTGATCCTTAGATATTGGGAGTACGGAATAGAATTAATCAAAGGCTGTGGATGGAAGCTTGTGGCGTGGAGTATTGTATTTCTTGCAGTACTCTTTCTGTATAACTTACTGCACAAGTTCCCCTGCACGCCCTTATAGATTTCTATATCCAGAAATGTTATCCGATTCTTATCAAAAGACATAGTAAAGTTTAAATTAAAGTCGTTTTTATTCATTCTTTTTTTTTTTTTGCTACACCATCAATTTTACCGCCATCAGCAGGCATATATATATTTTTTTGATTTTGTTGAATTATATGAATTCTCAATTTTATTATACATCCAGTATTTTCTTTTCTTTACTCCCAGGGATTCCATTTGCCCCAGTATATTCTTCTGGCCGTCATGTTGCCGTGGAGTGCGGGGGGGACCTCTTCCTCCTGAGGACAACACTATTCAGCTTACATTTATAGACCTCTCTGATGCCCTTTTGCCTTAAGACAGCAATCCCACTGGCACAATTATTCGGTGCTATCGTGTCTGCAAGCTTTTAATGTGATTTAACGAAGCATTGTAAAACTACCTCATCATTCAATATTATGTAAGTGTGTTATTGTAACACTCTAAGCATGTATTTTTGTGTCTTTACATGTCATGGTAATTTACTGATTATATATCTTTAATTACATCTTAGATTAACCCCTCCCCTTTTCTGCACCCCTGAAGGACTAAACTATATCCTGAAAGGCGTTGGGTGTGAGGAGGTTTTTTCATGTATTTATTTTGTATGGTGATAGAAACAAATTGCTTAGATAAATCATGTTTCGTTACAATTTTTTAACTCTGTTTATTCATAAATAAAATGTGTTCATTATTACATTATTTTGTATATTTCGGTACACTTTTTACACAAGATACTACTAGGTGCCTTAAAATTTCACTTAGGGCAGTGGTTCTCAACCTTTTTTGTGCCGTGACCCCTTGATAAAATTTCCCAAGTTGTGGGGACCCCTAACAGTAAAATTATTTTCATAGTGTGGGTTGTCAGCACCCAAGGTAAGACAAGTAATTTGCGCCCCTAACCCATGGACATTTAGCGCTCCTTGAGTCCCTTCCACTCGTACAGTATTAAAAACCCTTATGGTACATTTTAGGATATACCACTCTTTGTTCTCCTTTTATCTCTCTCTATCCTAATTCTTTGTTCCTCCACCTCTTTTCCTCTCCCTTCCGTGTATTCTCTATTTTTTATTCCTCCTCTTACTCTGGTGGCGGGGTGGGGGGAATGGGATAAGTGGCAGTGCTGGTGGGGGAATGGGATCAGTGGCAGTGCATGGGGAAGTTCTGATCAGCCAACTTAAGTGCTCTTGATCAAGGTCATCTTCTGATCTGATTACTGTAGTGGGGACTTTTAATGGCAACCATAATCACAGGTAGTGTTACTCATGGTGTCTCTGAATTTGTGGTGTCTCGTAGCAGTGACACCTATACCGAAATCAGAAGATAGGGTCTCCTCCAGCCCCTCCCACTTCACATTCCTCACCAGTCAGCTGACCTCTAGTCTCTGCCCCCCAGCCATGCCCTGAACTGAATGGGATGCTGCGAAGAGGCTAAGTAGACGGCCGCAGGTTCCAGCCCAGGATTTTGACGCTGCCTGTCCTTTCTTAGGACCCTATGGCAGAACAAATAAGACATCAGTCTTCCGAATCTGAGCAGTTGTCTTTAAAGAGACTTTGACCGCTCTCACCACATCAAGACAATGTAGTGACTTTTCTTCCCTGGAACATGGTTTTGGAAAAAACCATGGCAGAACAATATCTTGGTTCAGGTGAAAACCTGAGACCACTTTTGGCAATAAGTCTGGACGAGGGCACAACACCACTCTGTCCTCATGAATAATCAAGTATGGCTCTTTACAAGAAAGAGTAGCCATTTCTGAAACCCTCCTTGCAACACCAACTTCCTTGTCAGAAGGACTAAGGGAATATGTTGTATCGGTTCAAATGGCTGGTTTTGTAACACTGACAAAACTAAGTTCAAGTCCCAAGGGTTCAAGGGAGATTTGACTGGCGGATTAAGCCGCATCACCCCTTGCATAAAACCCCAGACTAAAGAATGTGTAGCAAGCAGTCTTTGAAATAAGAGGCTGAGACTTGGCCTTTAATAGTACTCAAGGCCAATTTAATTTCTACCCCTAATTGTAGAAAGGCAAAAATTCTGCCTATGATATATCTCCGAGGGTGCCAACCCTTGGATTCACACTAGGAAACATAAGCCCTCAAGACCCTATAATATGTAGTTCTGGAAGCTGGCTTCCTTCCATTAATCAGGGTAGAGATAACTGATCCGGCAAGCCCACGTTCCTCCAGAACGTGGGTTTCAATAGATAAGCCGTTAAATTTAGAGACCGTAAGGTAGGATGGAATATCGGTACCTGTGAGATCAGATCTGGCCGTAGTGGGAGGGACCATGGACCCTCCACTGCCATCTTTACGATTTCTGCATATCATGACCTTATCGGCCATGCTGGTGCTACCAGAATTACCAGCTTTCTTTCCAGTTTGATCCTGCAAAGAAGTTGAGGCAGCAACTGAATAGGGGGAAATGCATAGACAGTGTGAACTGATCTCACGGGGTCACCAACGCATCCGTTCCGCATGCGAGTGGATCCCTTGTTCTGGCCACAATGTTGACTAACTTCATGTTGAACCTGGACGCTAGAAGATCTACATCTGGAGTCCCCCATCTTTGGCAAACAGCCCGAAATATGTCACGGTGAAGAGACCATTCCCCTGGGAATAACTGCTGGCTACTCAAGTAGTCCGCCTGCCAATTCTCTACTCCCGGATTGAAGACTGCCGATAGGCATGGAACATTCCTTTCTTCCCAAGTAAGAATATGGTTCACCTCTCTCTGCGCTGAGAGACTCTTGGTGCCCCCTTGGTGATTGATATAGGCCACAGCTGTGGCATTGTCGGATTGGATCCTGACAGGACAATCCCGTAACCTGGAAGCCCAGGCCTTCAGAGCCAGACGCACTGCTCGAATCTCTAGGATATTGATGGGCAAGGTTCTTTCGGTTCTTGACCACTGTCCCTGGACAGTCATCTTTTCTAGTACTGCTCCCCAGCCTGAAAGGCTGGCATCTGTCGCTACGACTTTCCAGATAACTGGTCAGGATTTTCCTTTCAGCAGATTCTGGGTTAGTAACCACCAAGTGAGGCTTTGGGACACTCTTGGGAGAGCCGCATTGGCAAGTCTAAAGCTCGAATTGTTTTGTTCCAAGTAGAGAGGATACTGTTTCGCAACAGTCTTGAATGGAACTGGGCATAGGGAACTGCTTCGACTGAAGCCACCATGGTTCCTAACAACCTCATGTAAAGGCGAATGGAGGGATCGCCTTTTGACCTGACCATCTGCACCAGCTCTCTTATGTAGTTGATCTTTGCCTGAGGCAAGAACACCTATTCCTGGGCTGTGTCTATGATCAGACCCAAGTACTCCAGCCTTTTTTGCGATATTAAGGAAGATTTCTCTAGGTTGAGAATCCAATCCAAACTCTTCAGGTAACTGGTTGTAATGCATATGCTTTGCTCCAAACGAGCCACCGACTGGTCTATTAGCAATAGATCATCTAGGTACACCACGACTGTTATGTCCTGTGCCCTTAACCTGGCTAGAGGTGGGGCCAGCACTTTTGTGAACACCCGGGGTGCTGTAGCTAGCCCGAAGGGCAAGGTTACAAACTGGAAATGCTGCTGTTCTAACTCAAACTGCAGAAACCTTTGGTGAGCGGGAAATATAGGAACATGCAGATATGCATTCCTGATGTCGATAGATGCCAGAAGTTCTCCTCCTAGAAGGATAGAAACTACTGACCTGATCGTCTCCATGCGAAAGGAGCGGATCTTCAGGAACTGATTTCGATTTTTTAGATCTAGAATGGGTCTGACATCTCCATTTGGTTTTGGTACCATAAAAAGATTTGAATAAAACCCCAAACCTTGCTCTTTTGCGGGAATCTGTATGATCACCCCTTGAGATATTAATCGGTCTAGTGCCTGAAACAGAGATTGTCTTTTCTCTGGATCTTTGGGAACGCTTGACCTCAGGAAATGAGATGGTGGAAAGTCACGAAATTCCAGCTTGTACCCCAGTGTTACCGTGGAGATGACCCAACTGTCCTGAATTTCCTCTTGCCAGACTTCTGAAAACTGCAGAAGTCTTCCCTCCACCTTGGTGAGGGGGGTTGCACTTTTCATGATGAGGCTTTAGGATTCTGCTTGCAGGTTTCCAGCCCCAGGACTTCTTTTGAGTCTAGGCTGACCCTGAGGTTTTCCCCTAGAGTCTGACGGCGGAGGCCATCGCCACTGCCTAGAGGCAGAAGCCCCTGGCGCAGGGGAAAGAGCCAGTTTAAATGAAGGGGGTTTATACTTTCTTTTGACTGGCAAAAGAGTACTTTTCCCACTAGAAATTTTTTGGATATATCTTCCCCAAATAGCCACTCCCCATGAAAAGGGAACCTAGTTAGGAGGTTTTTACATGGTGTTTTGGCTGACCAAAATTCAAGAGGATTCTACGCATATGTACTAGCATAAGGGTAAGGCAGGACGCCTGGTGAATCGAATCCTTAATGGCATCTATGGCAAAGCCTAATGCTTTTGGTAGTTCAGCCAATTCCTGAGCTTGTTGTGCAGGAACCTCTTTAAGGGCCTGTTTAAATTGGTCCTTTAGGGATTGACAGATGCCTATTGCAGCGCCTGCAGGCTGAGTAACGGCACCTGCCAAGGAAAAAGTAGATTTTAACAGGAATTCCAACCTTTTAGCTATTGGATCCTTAAGCAATTGTGCATTGTCTACTGGACAAGGTAGGCTTTTATTCACGCTGGAAATCGCAGCGTCGACTGCTGGTACTTTCCATTTCTTGGTGAATTTCTCCTCCATGGTATAGAGAACTGAAAATCTCTTTGGAGAGAGAAAATGCTTATGTGGGTGATCCCATTCAAAAAAAATAAACTGTTCTAGTAATGCATGCACAGGAAACGCATGCAAAGGCTGTGAGGGTTTTAAGGAACCCAAGGAAGAAACCAAGCTTTCAGGAGACTCCGTTAGGGGTAGCATGAAAGTAGAACGAACCATCTCCGTAAGAGATTGTATCAGCAATTTATCAGATTGAGAGGCTGAAAAAGGTTCATCTAACCGTTGTTTCTTCCACAGAGGAATCCTCGGTTTGTCTTTCCTCCTGATCACCTGAGGTCAACACCTCATCCTGTGCCCACTGTTCCCCTTGCAAAGGGTCTGAAGTGGGGGAGGGGGATATAGCATGCTTCCTATCCATTTGAATGGAGGATGCGATTAAAGCTGCTAATCTTCCTTCCAGACCCTGCAGGGTGGAGGAAAGGACATCTTCAGTCACGTATACAGGGGCTGAGATGTGAGAAGCAGTTGCACCATGAACTTGTTCTAATGGCTCACCCTGGCTTGCCATAATTGGTAATTCAGAGGATGACAGCGTGGAAATGCGACTCGAGATCCTAGCATCTGGGGGTGAAACCTTTGGTACCTTTTTGGTCTTTGTGGTGTCTTTTTTGGCAGGCATAGTCCTAAGCAGAAAAACAGAGGCACTATACAATTGCACTTAATCGCTGAACATAGTCATGACAGTAAAGCCTCTATTGAGTTCAGCCTAGTGCTGGGAAAAAAGTGTCCTTCCTGTATCAGGAATGCCAGTTGCAACCCTCATGTGCCCCACAGCTCCTGTGTCCCTGTGTGCAGACTGCTTGTTTCCTCCTCGTGAGCCGAGGAGAGACTGTCCCAGCTGTGTTTTTATTATCATTGCCTGCCATGCCTTCTCGTGGACGTTGCACGGCGCTGTGCTTAGGCCCCACCCCCTCCAAAAACCCGCCCCCTGTTTCTTTTTTTTTTTTAAATGTTCCCGCGCTCGTGCGCGGGCTCTTTCGGGTCTACAGACCGAACACGAGGGGGGAAGGGAGGCAGAGCCCTGTTACCAGCAGGAAAAAGAAAAAACAACTGTAACAGCAGCAATAGCAGTAACAGTAACCACGGGACCTCCGCACCGCTGATCTTCCCCAAACCCCCTGGTCCCTTCAGGGGGGAAAAAAGAAAGCATTTTGGCAGATTTCTTTTACCTGAAAAAATCCCCCAGCGCAAGCTGCTGCGGCGGCCACGCAGAGACTGACTGAGCTTTACAGTGAAGACAACAGATTAAGGTACGTCATAGTGGAGAATTAAGGCCAGACAACATTTTTTCCCTAAAGAAAAAAGCATAGGTGGACTTTTTAGTTCCTAAGTTTCTTCCCTTACCTTATCCACGCCGCAGGATTTGCTGAATTAACAGACAACCCAACCTTCACCCATCACAGCAAGCTGCGTTTAGTAAAGCTTCAAGGACCAGGTCCCTTAATAACAGGGTTCCACTCTCTTGGACCCGTAAGAGCACCCCACCAGGAAAGCTTTAGGTAATGTAGCATGACCTAAGCCCTGGGTCCCGGGGTCCAGCCCTAGAAAGAGAGGCAATACAGGCAAAACCTTGTGCTTCTGATACGAGGCCCGGGTACCATCCACTTTGGCCTCAGTGGCGCTTTGGATGGATCTGGTCTATGGAGGCTATTTAAATCCAGCATGGATTCCTCCTGGAGCTCCTCAGAGCACATCTTCACTCATGACCAACACCTTAGGCACTGGCAAAAAAAACTGATGTGCTCCTGGAAGGAGGAGGGGTTATATAGGGATTGAACTTCCTGGATTGGGTATACCAGTGTCCATCACCTGAAGGTGGCCTATAACCCATTAAGTAATTACTTAAGGCTGTGTGTCCCATGATGTGCAATAAAGAAACATGAATATCCTTTGATCTAAAGTATTCTATTGTAGCTCTGGCTGTATGTTTAGGGTCGTTGTCCTGCTGGAAGGTGAACCTCCGCCCCAGTCTCAAGTCTTTTGCAAACTCTAACAGGTTTTCTTTTAAGATTGCTCTGTATTTGGCTCCATCCACCTTCCCATCAACTCTGACCAGCTTCCCTGTCCCTGGTGAAGAAAAGCATCACCACAACATGATGCTGCCACCACCATGTTTCACGGTGGGGATGGTGTGTTCAGGATGATGTGCAGTGTTAATTTTCTGCCACACAAAGCGTTTTGCTTTTAGGCCAAAAAGTTAAATTGTGGTCTCATCTAACCAGAGCACCTTCTTCCACATGTTTGCTGTGTCCCCCACATGTCTTCTCACAAACAGGACTTCTTATGGCTTTATTTCAACAATGGCTTTCTTCTTGCCACTCTTCCATAAAGGCCAGATTTGTGGAGTGCATGACTAATAGTTATCCTGTGGACAGATTCTCCCACCTGAGCTGTGGATCTCTGCAGCTCCTCCAGTTACCATGGGCCACTTAGCTGCTTCTCTGATTACTGCTCTGCCCTGCCTGTCAGTTTAGTTTGCAGTTGTGCCATACTGTTTCCATTTTTGGATAATGGATTGAACAGTGTTCCGTGAGATGTTCAAAGCTTGGGATATTTTTTCATAACCTAACCCTGCTTTTAACTTCTCCACAACTTTATCCCTGACCTGTCTGGTGTGTTCCTTGGCCTTTACAATGCTGTTTGTTCACTAATGTTCTCTAACAAACTTCTGAGGGCTTCACGGAACAATTGCATTTATATTGAGATTAAAATACACACAAGTGGACTCTATTTACTAATAAGGGTGACTTCTGAAAGCAATTGGTTCCACTAGATTTTAGTTAGGGATATCAGAGTAAAGGTGGCTGAATACAAATGCACGCCACACTTTTCAGATATTTATTTGTAAAAAAAACTGAAAACCATTTATCATTTTCTTTCCACTTTACAATTATGTGCCACTTTGTGTTGGTCTATCACATAAAATCCCAATAAAATAAATTTACATTTTGGCTGTAACATGACAAAATGTGGAAAATTTCAAGGGGTATGAATACTTTTTCAAGGCACTGTAACTATATATAACTGAAAATATACTGTAGATAAGAATAGTGACGATGACCTTGTGGATGAAGACAACTTGCCCACATCCCTATGAGACTATATATTAGAAACTGGTTTTCCTCTGATGGGACTTTATAAGGCAAGAGTCTTCAAAAATATCAAAAACATGTATAGTTTATTTGGTGTCAAAAAAATTAAAAATGTAACAAAACAACATATATAAATACTGAAGAAAACATGAAGGATGCTACAAAAAAGGTGTGGACAATAACAATATGCTTGTAAAGGTACATTGTGAACATAAAACCACATCAACTATACAAACTGAAGTCTAACCCACACGGGTCTGACGCGTTTCAAGGTATAAAATTTGGTTGAGACCTCTTCTTCAGGGCCTGGTGGTGAGATGAGTGACTATCTATATATTTACAAAAAGAACAAAACATCTTAAAGTAAATTCATGGTATGATAGCATCATATATATTTATGTAGCATGAAAGTCAAGATTGATTCAACATTATTAAGTGATATGCTCACCATTTGACTACTGAACCCACAATTTGAAAGCATCCAACTTTAAAAACAGAGATAAGCGTAGTAGACCACCGATGAAGAAATGACCCCCAGTCCAGTGGTAGCACCAGAAACACGGCACGGACATGCAGATCACAGCAGGACACAAAGGGTGTCCTACCATTCGCAAATTGACACCACAGCTGTTGTAGGTAGTATGTGATATCACCTGGGGCACAGAGAAAGACAATCTGGTAGATTCCAATCCACAAATGTGAGGCAAAAAGGGTGGGAAAGGGGGGTAGGGAGGGGAGGAGGGGAAACAAGAGGGGGGGAAAGAAGGGGGGAAGGGGGGGAAAGGGGGGAAGAAGGGGGGGGGGGAGGGGGAGAAGGAGGGGGGAAGGAGTGTATGGTTAAATCGGAAGCAGAGGGGAGAGAAAAGTCTCACATAGAGTATTGGGGATTGAATGTAATATATATAATATTTGTATAATAAAAGCAGCAGCGTGTGAGGTGCTTACCTATAGACTCATATAGAATGGACAATCCTCCTAACATGAGTAGAAGGAGGTCACATAAAGGTCTAGCAATGAGTAGGAGAAGATATATAATAGCACTCCGTGTCATCAGATCTCCCAACAATGGGGGGGGGGGGGAGAAAACACAGCGGTTGAGCATAGCTGCATGCAATCACTGAAAAGACAGAGGGACACAGAAATTATTATGTGATTAACTAAAATCACATTAAAAAACAGCATGCACAAAGCTGCTGCCAATAATCTCCCAGCAGATGCAAAGCACAATGCAATGTAAGTGGATATGCATCTGCTGGTGGAGTTTGCCTACATTAATAAAAATCACTTCGATAGAAGTGGAGTGATTACCTTAGGGAAAGGTGTGGCTGAGCGACCTGTCTGACGCCTGTGTAGGCATAAGACTGGCCGTCATAGCAGGTGATTTATCTAGTGCCTCTCATTGCTGATGATATCAGTAACAGCTGGTGTCTAAGTGGGCGTCATAGGTGATGAGAGGGGTCGCCCTCCGAGTCCTCGGCGCGCAGGCCCGCCCCCTTGATCCCACACACGAATTCAGAGTGCAGAGGGAGGAACCATCCAAACCAAAAGAAAAAAAAAACACTCGTGCTGGGAGGGAACCGGCGTCCGCGTCGGGGACCCGCGGCGCATGGTCACCCCAGGACCGGAACACGATGTTGTCACGGCCCAGAGCAATCCAGAGAACGGGAGGCCAAAAGCGCCAAAAAATGGCACATTGGCCCCCGTGCACCGAGTGGACTGCGGGGACACACACCGACCGTCCCTCCAGCGCAGCGTCGGCACAGGGGCCAAATCCACAGCAGTGCATAACATCAGCGCCCAGGGCTCTGAAAAGCATGAAGGGATGTACATAAGAATAAAGAAACACAGAAGCAAATGATGATTGAAGGGAGACACCGGAAAAGGAAGACTGAAAAAAGACATGATGTTATCATTGACCATACATAAAGGGCCTATATGTCTAATAC
Organism: Aquarana catesbeiana; assembly: GCF_042186555.1. NCBI lineage: Eukaryota > Metazoa > Chordata > Amphibia > Anura > Ranidae > Aquarana > Aquarana catesbeiana. The sequence continues at coordinate 407,605,853 of NC_133326.1, read as the reverse complement.
CTATTAAGCTGAAAAAACGGTAGGGCAAAAAAAAGCAGATAAAACAGCAAAAAGACATAGGCTCACATTATTGTAGTCAGATATGACCAGCCTGTCAGTTTTACCAGGAATTCAACTGAAATGAACGGTATATGTTCTGGCTAGTATGCGTGTGTAGTTATAGGGTCTGGTAATGACCAGCCTGCCGTTTTCACTGAAGAATCACACCAGAATTTTCCTGGATAATGATTTCTCAGAAAGAAACTACAGACATGATTGGAAACATAGTTTATGAAAGCATAGTTTATGGAAAGTTTTTACAAAAACTGGGGTATGTTCAGCTCCGGGGGATCCCATTCTAACATGGGCCCACGTTGCTATAGTCAGATACGACCAGCCTACCAGTTTTACCAGGAATTCAAATGAAATGGACGATATACATTCTGCCTGGTAGGTACGTGTAACTGTAGGGTCTGGTGATGACCAGCCTGCCATTTTCACTAAAAATTCACAACAGAGAATTTTTCAATAGTGATATTCTCAGAAGGAACCTGTGAATATGATTAGAAACATAGTATATGGGGGTTCTTTTACCAAAACTGGGGTATGTTCAGCTCCGGGGGATCCCATTCTGGGCCCCCTGAGGCAAAGCCCTCTAAGAAGGGTCAAAAAGAAATGGCATCATTCAGGCCAGGAGGCTTGGTGGCCTGCAGGCGATAAATCCATTTCTGTTCTTTCTGAAGCAGAATTTTGTTCCAGTCGCCACTGCGTAGTCCTGGATGGACGCGGTCCAAAATCAAAAAGGACGGTTTGGGGAATTTCCCTGCATGGAACACCGTGACATGTCTTCCCAGCAGTAAGCTGGGGTTGCAGTATTTTATAGAAGCTATGTGGCGGTATGCCCGCCGCCAGAACTCCTGCTTGGTTTTGCCCACATAGTAGCATGCACAGTCGCAGATCAGTAGGTATACAACACCCACTGTCTTGCAATTTGCAAAATGCTTTGGAGCGTACTTCTAACCATTTGGTAGTTTGATGTTGGGTTTGGTGTTCATGTACTGGCAGTACGGGCATCCGCCACACCGGAAAGTGCCCGGGCGTTTGCAGGGATCACGTTTACCCCCCGAGAATTCACTAGATACTAAATTGTCTCTGATGGATCTGGCCCGCTTGAAAGTGAAGGAAGGCTTGTCCTGCACAAAGGGGCCAATTGTAGGATCTAGTATAAGAACGTGTCGGGGTGACCATGCGCCGCGGGTCCCCGACGCAGACGCCGATTCCCTACCAGCACGAGTGTTTTTTTTTGGGGGGTTTTTTTTGGTGTCAGATTCGGATGTTTCCTCCCTCTGCACTCTGATTCGTGTGTGGGATCAAGGGGGTGGGCCTGCGCGCCGAGGACTCGGAGGGCGACCCCTCCCATCGCCTATGATGCCCACTTAGACACCAGCTGTTACTGATATCATCAGCAATGAGAGGCACTAGATGAATCACCTGCTATGACGGCCAGCCTTATGCCTACACAGGCGTCGGACAGGTTGCTTAGCCACACCATTCCCTAAGGGAATCACTCCACTTCTATCATTACACTTGCATTTGATTTTTATAAATGTAGGCAAACTCCACCAGCAGATGCATATCCACTTACATTGCGCTTTGCATCTGCTGGGAGATTATTGGCAGCAGCTTTGTGCATGCTGTTTTTTAATGTGATTTTAGTTAATCACATAATAATTTTTGTGTCCCTCTGTGTCTTTTCAGTGATTGCATGCGGCTGTGCTCAACCGCTGTTTTCTCCCCCCCCCCCCTATTGTTGGGAGATCTGATGACACGGAGTGCTATTATATATCTTCTCCTACTCATTGCTAGACCTTTATGTGACCTCCTTCTACTCATGTTAGGAGGATTGTCCATTCTATATGAGTCTATAGGTAAGCACTTCACACGCTACTGCTTTTATTATACAAATATTATATATATTACATGCAATCCCCAATACTCTATGTGAGACTTTTCTCTCCCCTCTGCTTCCGATTTAAAGGGGTTGTAAAGGTAATTTTTTTTTTTTTTTTTTAAATAACAAACATGTTATACTTAAATAACAAACATGTTATACTTACATTCACTGTGCAGCTCGTTCTGCACAGAGTGGCCCCGAACCTGCTCTTCTGGGGTCCCTCAGCGGCTGTCTCAGCTCCTCCCCACAATAACTAACCACCTTAATGCGAGCTCTCTCGCATGGTGGTTAGTTATTGCGGGCGTGCTCCCGTGATACAGCCGGCGGCTATAGCCGCTCGCTGTATCACTCGGCCCCGCCCCCGGCGCGCTGCGTCATTGGCTGTGATTGACAGCAGCGCGAGCCAATGGCTGCTCTGCTTTCAATCCATCCATTATAGCCAATCAGCGACCAGGCTGATCGGCTGAATGGAGGTCGGGAGCGAGCGGCCGAGTTTCGAGGTGTCAGGTAAGTAAAACGGGGGGGCTGGGGGCGGCGGTATTTTCAATTGTTTTTTCACCTTAATGCATAGAATGCATTAAGGTGAAAAAATTTATACCTTTACAACCCCTTTAACCATACACTCCTTCCCCCCTCCTTCTTCCCCCCTTCCCCCCCTTCCCCCCTCCCCCCCCCTCTTGTTTCCCCTCCTCCCCTCCCTACCCCCCTTTCCCACCCTTTTTGCCTCACATTTGTGGATTGGAATCTACCAGATTGTCTTTCTCTGTGCCCCAGGTGATATCACATAATACCTACAACAGCTGTGGCTAGTGGTGTCAATTTGCGAATGGAAGGACACCCTTTGAGTCCTGCTGTGATCTGCATGTCCGTGCCGTGTTTCTGGTGCTAGCACTGGACTGGGGGTCATTTCTTCATCGGTGGTCTACTACGCTTATCTCTGTTTTTAAAGTTGGATGCTTTCAAATTGTGGGTTCAGGAGTCAAAATGGTGAGCATATCACTTAATAATGTTGAATCAATCTTGACTTTCATGCTACATAAATATATATGATGCTATCATACCATGAATTTACTTTAAGATGTTTTGTTCTTTTTGTAAATATATAGATAGTCACTCATCTCACCACCAGGCCCTGAAGAAGAGGTCTCAACCAAATTTTAAACCTCGAAACGCGTCAGACCCGTGTGGGTTAGACTCCAGTTTGTATAGTTGATGTTTGTATAGTTATAGTAGTGTACCTTTACAAGCATACTGTTATTGTCCACACCTTTTTTTGTAGCATCCTTCATGTTTTCTTCAGTATTTATACATGTTGTTTTGTTACATTTTTAATTTTTTGACACCAAATAAACTATACACGTTTTTGATATTTTTGAAGACTCTTGCCTTATAAAGTCCCATCAGAGGAAAACCAGTTTCTAATAGAAAATATACTGTATGTACAGGTAATCATATGTACACTTTCAACCTGAATAGCAATACATTTAATTTACATACACTTCACACAATGTAGCTTTTTCCATTTTTACTAAACAAAAAAGGCCTAGTTAGACTTACCGGTGACGGTATTTCTAAGAGCCTTTCAGGACAACCTTGGAGAGAGCGCAGCTCCGCCCATTTTCCAGGAAACACATGCAGCTTTTAAATCCCTCCTCTTCCACCATGGCCCCAGTTATTGTGGTCTCCGACATACTGGAAAACAAAGCACAGAAAACCACAAACAACCATGATAGACACTTAAACCACTTCTAAGATACAAAGGGAGGGAAATAGCGGTTGTCCTGAAAGGCTCTTAGAAATATCGTCACCAGTAAGTCTAACTAGGCCTTTCTCCAATCGCCTTTCAGGACAACCTTGGAGAGGATAACCGAGAAACTTACCCTATGGTGGGACTACTGCCTGCAGTACCTTCCTGCTGAAGGCTTGATCTGCAGCGGACAGTAAGTCCAACCTATAATGTCGGAGAAACGTTGAGTAGTTGGACCAAGTAGCCACCTTGCAAATTTGATCAGGCATAGCACCGGCCCTCTCGACCCAGGAAACTGCCGTTGATCTCGTTGAATGAGCAGCAATACCTGAGGGGGGATTTCTACTTTAGCTTCATAGGCCTCCACAATCGCCCATCTAAGCCATCTGCATAGAGTGATTTTGGAAGCTTTCTCCCCTTTACGTGAGCCTGAGAAAATCACAGTTTCGTGACTGCCACTGCCTGAAGCTCACTGACTCTTCTTGCAGAGGTAATGGCTACTAAGAAGATTGTTTTCAGAACTAAATTTTTCAAGGATGCTTCCTGTAAGGGTTCAAACGGAGCCCCTGTGAGACCCTTTAAAACAATAAACAAGTCCCAGCTGGGAAAATTTTTGAGGGCCACCAGCCTATTTCGTGCTAATGCCCTAAAGATTCTTGAAATTAAAACTTCTCTAGATAGAGTTTTTTCAAAATAAACTGAAAGAGCCACCACCTGGGTTTTTAGGGTGCTGGCTGCCAGTCCCTTTTCCATTCCATGATGGAGAAATTCAAGGACTGAGATACGTTTCTTACCTGAAAGGTTTTAGAGGTACAATAGGAATTAAACTTCTTCCATACCTTCAGGTATATGGCCTGAGTTACCTCCTTTCTGCTGGAAAGTAGGGTACTAGTTTATTGGATAAACCCTTGGATTTTAGGAGATCTTCCTCAGATGCCAAGCAGTTAGCTGTAACCGGTTTGCTTCCGGAGGAATCACAGAGCCCTGTGTTAGAAGGTCCTTCCTTAGCGGCAGCCTCCACGGAGGTTCTGTGGCCAAATTTAGTAGTGTTGCGAACCAGGGTCTTTTTGGCCAAAAGGGAGTGACCAGGATCATGTTGGTTCCTTCTTCTCTGAATTTCCTTAAGACCATTGGTATCAGAGGGAAGGGGGGAAAGGCATAGCACAGTTGGTAATGCCATGGATGCGCAAGAGCATCTATGCCTATGGCCTGGTCTTCCCGGTGAAGAGAAAAGAATTCCTGAACCTTTGAGTTCTGTTGGCTGGCAAACAGGTCTACTTGGGGTTGCCCCCAGGTTTTGGAGATCATTAAGAAAACTTCTTGATTCAGGCTCCACTCTGCTTCCACAACTCTCCTCCTGCTGAGTAGGTCTGCTAGCAGATTCTGAGAACCCTTTAGGTGAACTGCCGACAGAGAGGCCACATTCTGTTCTGCCCAGGAAAGTAGATGACTGGCTAGTTCCATAAGTCCTCTGCTCCTGGTTCCTCCCTGCTTGAGCACGTATGCTACAGCGGTCACAATGTCCGAAAGGACCAGAACATGATGTCCCTTCACTGCTTGTTGAAAAGTCAGGAGACAGAGAAAGATGGCCTTTAGTTCCCGCCAGTTTGACGACTTTCAGGCTTCTGTCTTGGACCAAACCCCCTGAGAGGTTAGACCGCCCAGGTGGGCTCCCCAACCCCAGGAGCTCACATCTGTTGTTAGACGCTTGTCTAGTGGAAAGACCCAGAAGAGACCTTTCATCAGGTTGACTGAGTCCCTCCACTACCAGAGTGCTCGCTTTACCTTTGAGGTAAGTCTGATCTGCTTTTCCAATGAAACCTGATGCGACCATGTCTGTAAGATGTTCAACTGGGGGGTCTGGAATGAAATCTGGCCCACTGTACAGCTGGGATCGATGCCGTAAGAAGTCCTATTACTGCCATGGCCGATCGGACTGAGATTGAGATATTCGTCTGAATTTGTTTTACTGCAGAAAAGATCTTCTCCAACTTTGCCTGTGGTAAAAAAACTTTTTGGAGCACTGAGTTTATGATATAACCTAGAAACATCATTTCCTGACTTGGGTCTAGATTCGACTTCTCCAGGTTGAGGAGCCACCCTAGGTTCTTGAGGCGAGTCTGTGATACCTGCAGATTTGTCACCACTTGTTCCTTGGAGTCCGCAAAGAACAACAGGTCGTCCAGATATGGAATGACCGAAATTCCTCTTAACTTCAGAGGCTCCAGGGCTTCCACCATTATTTTTGTGAAAATCCTGGGGGAAGATGAGAGTCAGAAAGGCAGAGCTTTGAACTGAAGATGCCAAACTGATGACCCCAGGTTGATGGCCAATCGGAGGAAACGTTGGGAAGCCTGAGCAATGGGGACGTGTAGGTAAGCATCCCTCAAATCTAGGGATGCCATGAAGCAGCCTGGAGTCAACAGTTTTGTTATTAAATGGATTGTGTCCATGCGGAAATGTTTGTAACGAATTGATTTGTTTAGGATCTTCAGAATCAATCGACACTTCCCTGATGGCTTTTGCATCAAAAAAATATGGGAATAGAAGCCTCGGCCCTCCTGATATTTCGGGACCTGGATGATCACTTCTTGTTGAATCAGATCCTGTGATAGGTTCAGAATTGCCGCAGCTTTGTCCTGATCCTTTGGAAGAGTCGTAACGTAAAACCCGCTTGGGGGGGTTCTGAAAACTCCAGAATGTACCCCTGAGATATAACATTCCTTATGAACAGGCTTGAAGATGTTCTGTTCCATTGTAGGAGGAAGGCAGACAATCTTCCCCCTACCGGGACGAGACTGTCACTTGTTATTGGGGGGCTGGTCTGGGGGAGATCTAAAGAGAAGCCTGTTCTACCCTTACCCTTTTGGGAGGCCCAACGGTTTTCGTTATCTTCCCTACTCTTACGGGGCTGTTGAACAGCACGAAAATTCTTTTTAGCTGTTTGTTTTTTTTTGGCAGGGAAAGCTTTTTTTCTTGTCAGCTGTCCTGTCCAAGATTGTTTCCAGGTCTGGACCAAAAAGAAGATCCCCCGAGAAGGGTAGGCCACACAATTTAACCTTAGAGGCTGTGTCGTCCGACCAAATTTTTAGCCAGACAGCACGTTTGGTTGAATTCACCAGAGCTGATGACCTTGCTGCCATCTTTATTGATTCAGCCGATGCATTGGCCATGTATTTCACTGCTTTTAGAATTAACGGAAAGGATTCCAAAAGATCTTTTCATGGTGTCCCTGCCTCTACATGACTGTTCAGTTTTTCCACCCAGCTTTCTAGGTTTCTTGCCACCACCGTGGAAGCCATGGCTGGTTTGAGGCTGGCTGACGTGGAATCAAACGCCTTTTTCAAGAGGGAGTCTGGCCTTTTATCCATCGCATCCTTCAGCACCCCCATGTCCTCAAAGGCTAGGTCTGTGCGATGGGACACTTGTGAAAAAGCAGGATCTACCCGCGTTTCTTTATTCCACACTTCAGACTGTTTGTCTTCAAAGGGAAACCGTCTCTTGAGGGTTTTGGAAAGGAAGGGGCCTCTTTAAGGGTCCTTCCATTCCTTCTTGACTGTATCCGAACTCTATGGGCTGGGAACACCCTGTGTTTGGTGTCACCCAGACCCTGGTACATTCTGTCGTGAACCGACAATTGTACTTTCTACTCCTGAATGTCGAGGGTCGTGTAAATCACTTTCAAAAGGTCGTCCATTTCCTCTAAAGACAATTTGTACCTAGAGCCTCGGCTATCATCTTCCTCTTCCTCCTCCTCATCCGAATCCCTGAGGGAGGGAAGAGTACTTGCCCCATCGTCCCCTGAGTCTACAACCTCTTCGGGCCATGAGGTAGATGCCCTGGGACTAGATGGTGGTTGCTGGGTTTCAACTTGGCTTGCTGGCTGGACCAGCAACGATTTGACTGAACTCAGTGAATTTGTGAGTTCACGTACTGAGGAAAACAAGTTTTTATATTGCTGAGATGTTTCCTCTTCGACAAGATCCTTAATGCAGGATCTGCACATGGCCTTTTGCCACGAGTCTCTAAGAGGATTCTTGCATGAAGGGCATTTCCTCTGACTTGGTGGGTTCAAAGTATTCGTTTCCCTAAAACTTTTCTTGAAATGAGAGCGACAGCATCTTACTAAAATGCCGAACACCTTCCTACCCTTTAGTGCTTAAAGAAACATAGACGACCACCACCAATAGAAAAGAGAGATGCCCCTTAGTGTTGAAATCAATTTGTAGAAAAACCTTCACCATCAAACTGCAGGGTCCGAGAGAAGTAACACAAACAGTCACAGCATAAGCCCATAAGGAGAAGAATAAAGTCACCACTGTGCCCCTCTTACCTGGGCCTGACCGGTGCCTAGGGTGCCTGTTTCCACCATGTTTGACAGTCTCTCGTCCATCGTAGCAGAGAACGCAGTGGAGAATGAGAAAACTCCTCTGTTTTTTAAGATTCCCGGTTCCGGCATCATCAGCGAGGGACAGAAGCGGAAGCACCGATCGTTAGACCCGCCCCCTTGGCCTCTGTGTTCCAGGCGACTGGAACCACTTGTCACCACGCCCCCACAGGAAGCCGCATCACTGGACGTGATGTCACCCGCCAGGCAGAACCCGGAACCGTAATGCGGAAACACGCCGCCGGTCAACCGGCGGCGCACTGCTCAGCTACCTGAGCTATCCTCGGACTCTGGGCAACCGACGCTGCACCTCCTGCTGGCCGTTGCTCCACTGAGCTTGGAGAGGCTGGGGACTCCGGAACACCCCCTGCTCATACCGGAGGGGTGCTGGGATGGTCTCTGCCCACCAAGCAGCCAAAACACTAAGGTAAGCCCTTTCCCCTCCACCCTGGAGAGAGCGCAGCCCCTGGTTCTAGCATGCATTTCCACCATGGCGGAGGAAACACAATAACTGAGGCCATGGTGGAAGAGGAGGGATTAAAAAGCTGCATGTGTTTCCTGGAAAATGGGCGGAGCTGCGCTCTCTCCAAGGTTGTCCTGAAAGGCAATTGGAGAAAACAATTTTATGCCACAGATAGTGACAACATATGTTTTTTCTTCACTTCTGTTTTTTACTACAGTTTGTTTTCAGCACAAACCTGAGGAAGTGTTTCTTATATACCACTAAATGCACTGTAACCTGTTTTACCTACAAATAATTTATTTCAACAATATCAAACTCTATCCTCATATTTCATGGGCACCGACAAACAGGTACCTTTGCTACAACTCAAATTAGGGTTTTTCACGACAACTCCTACACCTACAAGATTATGGAAAATTGTTATCAAATACTTACCATAATTTTCCTTTCCTGGCCTATCCTCACGTCAGCACACAATGGGTTAACACCCCATCTGGCACCCACATGACCACCTTTTCGTAGCTGAATAAAAGACAGCCCCTCCCCCACTGACGTGTTCGACAACCTAGCCTGCGACAGGCCACTTGGGAGGGAGCCCTGTGCTGACGTGAGGATAGGCCAGGAAAGGAAAATTACAGTAAGTATTTGATAACAATTTTTCATACTCCTGGGCATACCTCACGTCAGCACACAATGGAATTTAACTAGCTGAATAAATGGGTGGGAGAGAACACATGAAAAGAAACATTGACAGTCACAGAAAAGCTGCCAAAGACAAAAATAATTTATATGTCTCGTCTCAAACTTTGCAGAACTTGCCGACTGCACGCCTAGCTTGTAAAGTTGAATGAAGGTCTAGCCATCTCTCATACACTCTTCACTGACATCCTGGCATAACTGCCCCAAAGGCTGCCAACCCTCAGTTTGAAGGAGCTTACCCCTGTTCTTGAGCAGAAAGGCCCACTTCCTGCATGCCAATCTAATCAACCTGGTGAACCAATAGAAGACGACTCAAGAACCTGACAGCGAATTGAAAAGGATTGTCCACTTTCCTCATGTCTTTGATCTTTGCATGTACACTGTTAGCAACTTGTGTAAGAAATTGAAGTCTTCCTGCTGTATACTCAGTAACTCCATGTGAATGCTTGGAGGGACTGCCCTCAGGTTTTCCTGGAAACTGGATACCACTTGGAGATGCACGCAGTATCACTAAAAAAGACACAAAAGGGATCTTTGCAGGAAAGTGCTGCAACCTTCAACATCCTTCTGTCTGAAGCAATTGCTGTCAGAGGAACTAGTTTTACCACTAGGGACTGCAATGGAAATTAAGCTATTGGAGCAAAGGATGCCTGTATGAGTGCTTTCAGAACCAAGCCTAGGTCCCATGAAGGGAACAAGAATTTCCTTGGTGGTCATATATGGATTACGGCCTGCATGAAGCATTTATTCAATGGAGTTGTGCGCCAGACCAACCTCAAGCGCCGATTGTAAAAATGTCTAGAGCTGGGGACACAGGAGAGAAAACTTTTCTGAGTAAACGGAACAAACTTCCTTCATATCCTCATATGTAGCGTTCATGGTCTTGTAGTCTTTGCCAAAGTCTGAACCACCTCGGATGAGCCTCCCTGCACTTCTAGTCCAGTTGATTCAATAGCCAGGCTATTAGGAGTCTCAATGGATTGGGGTGCTGCCATTAATGTTGGCATAAAAGATCTTGTTTGACCGGATTAGGATTGGTGGTGCTGAATGACAACCAAGGCCTCTTCGGCAGGTGGAAAGCACCTGTATGGTATAAACGTGTTCTGTCCAAATCTTCATAATCAATCAAGGACACTGGAGGAAGACAAACACCGACGGAAAAAACCTTTGGCACTTTGAATCCACATTCTATCACTTCACCATTGTACATTGTTACAAATACCGAAAGCTGTGTGTTCAGAGGACTCTCTATGAAAACTACCGCTGGAATGTACCATAGAGCCAATACTAGTTGAGGTACTTATTGTTGGAAAATAATTTGCCTAACTGATCCGTTAGTGGATCCTGCTTTCCCGGTAAGTAGATTGCCTTTAACTGCCTGTAAGCTGCTTTCCATCCAGCAAAAAGGTTTATGTTTTGAAAAGTAACAGGAAAAGACAGATAATTGGGGCCCCCTTGGTGGGCAATGTAAGCTACTGCTGTCTAGTTGTCAATCATCAACTTTACTCGGGCCCCTTGGAGAATTATCCTGAAAGGCTTGTGATGCTAGAAAAAAAAAACTGCCTTACATTTAAAACAGTCAGAGCATCTGCATTCCACTAGGCTACAATGGCCTTGCATTTGTCTCTTCAGACTGGCATCCGACGTCAGAATTATTATCTCCTGGGCTGAAAGGCACACCACAAAAGAGGCACGCTGGTGTCCAAAACTCCAGTTCTTGCTAATTTGTGCAGACACAAAGACTTTCTGATCCATAGGCAGCCCATTCTATTAACTAAAAGAAAAATTTGCGCTAGGTGTGCAAAGAAATAAGTGACTGAAAAACTATGAATTCAAAATCTGTGAAAAAAATGTGTCCTGCAGCTGAACACTATAACCCTGATAGGGGGCACAAACTAAATAAATATATAAAAAAGTGCAGCGCTGGATAACTACTAAACAGTAGATAATAAAAACTGTGCTAGAAAGCAAACAAAAACATAGAAAACTGACAAACCGTGCACATTGCTTCACTACTGATTAACCTGATGAGGATTAATAGATATTGTCCATAAGTGAATAATAGTGCATAACAAACACCAACTCAAATCTTATAAAAGAGAACGTGCTTAATTCTATTATAGTGTCCACAAATGCATGAGTGAAAATTCTGCTGGGTGATTCCGTGACTTCCACCGCTGATAAACCCGTCACCACAGAAAGATTAAAGGCTTACCAGACAGCCCATGAAAGACAGCATGGAATATCCTCCACTTTGGATGTTATCCTTCCTGTGGATGGCTACTATCCGAAAGCCCTGGAAGGATGGTTTGCAGACTGGTTCTCAGTAGTGGAGGGAGGGGGGGAGGGGAAATCCCCTTTCAGCGATGATAGGTATCCAAAAGAAGAAGAGAAAACGCTCCAATATTGGAAGGCAAATTGAAAAGCCCCCCCCCCATGTGCCACCTGGCTAAAGGCAGCACTGGGATGGCTGCTGTAAAATGTCCCTATAGGGACAATGCAATCCCTTGCTTTCTCCATGACTCTTCATATGCAGATTTTCATTTGCCATTTTGGAAAACCTCTTGACATATTTGGGTATGAAAAATTACTCCAAGATCCTTCATAGCTTAAGAAGGGGTTAACTGATTTTCCTGTTTGTTCACTAGTCCACTGAACTTGGGAAAGGATTTCTAGGACAAGGTTGTGATGCTTTGCCAGTGCCTGGCTTACACCTGCGACAATCAAAACATTGTCCAAGTAATGGCAGGGGCTTACCCTCAAAGACGAATTACTGCCACTACTGCCTTCAAAATGTTCAAAAATTTTCTTGGTGCCATGCCAAATTTTAAAAATGGCAGACACCTAAACTGGAAGTGACAGCCAGTCACTGCAAATCTCAGATGTCTCTGGTGTTATGGAAGTATACGCCCAGCAGGTCGATTGACTCTAACTGGTCCTCATGCTGAACATTTGCCATGACGGTTTGCACAGACTCGATCTTGAACCTTTTGTTATGTATGTACCCATTCGATTTCTTCAAACTCAGACAGTAGGGAAAGCTCCTGAAGCCTTGGGTACTAGAAAGAATGGGGAGAAACACCCAGATTTGTTCTTTTAGGGGGAACCAGCACTATGGACTTGTTGCAGTTGCATGGACTTGTTGCATGCACACTTTTGAGGTGTTCAGGTACTTTTTCAATGCCTTTGCATTAATAGATACGTTCCATAGAGAAAGAATGCAACCTGTTCTCCTTTAGTTGACTGTACTGGAGCACACAGCACCGGTGTGATGTAGGCCATTGGGATCCATGGTAAACACTGTTCATGCATTTTTTACTCTAATAAAAACGCATTGGACTGCATGCAGTGTGAACCAGCCTTAAGTACATTTTTTTAACCCGTGGGATTCCTAAAAGGTATTAAAAGGCAAAGACACTTGCGCACCTGATGCTGGCAGGCCCAATCCACTCCTGGAAGTGCGTTGCTTAAGCATGCATCAGCCAGCTTCATTGGATAAAGCTTGGAGACCTTTACTGTAAATTGGTCTTCTTATCACATCTCTCCCATTCTTCATCAATGAGCTTTTAACTCTGTCATTATGGTAAAAGAAGTTCTCCTTTTTCACATTTGGAAATATCTGCGTGCGTTTGCGATGGTCGGGCCTGCGTCTTGCCTGTTCCTTATCCATTGGCATTTGAGGCAATCCATGCTGATTAATGGCCAATGTTTGCTACAGGGCTGGGCAAGGCATTTTCTATTGCGCTGATGTAAACGCATGTGAGCCATTGCCATGTGAGCTACTTGAAGGGCATGAAAGCCACCCTGTGCGGGAATGTGAGGAATGCATTTTGTCCTGGTCAGGAGATGTCTTAGATTTTCTGGAGTGTTTGTGTTTAGGGCTTCTGCTCCTAAAATCATGCAAAACACCATACTGCATTCCTTGAGCATTCCTTGAGCACTCTTTTGAAGATATGTCCCACGTTGCCTCCTTGTACCTTCGCTTTAAGACCCATCCGCTTTTATCTACTTACTTAAGCAGCAGCAGGTGAGGTCAGACAGCCTTCCAGAGGCAGAGAGGAGACACAGAATCTGAGACAAAACCAGTCAGACTGTCTAACCTCCAGGAACACACAGCACAGCAGGGGCGCAAACAGCAACAAGTCTTTACCACACAAGAGAAAACTGGCAGGACCGCGGAGAGAGGAAAGAAACCAATTCCTCTGCCGGCTATAAGACTTTTTTTTTTTTAATCTCAAATGAAAGCTTTGTGTGAAATATATTTGACATTACAGAGTCCAGAACATATGCATTCCATTTGGATAAAACATTGCATCAAACTGACATACAACATGGTGATAAATAACAGATTAGAACTGACTTCGTTCAGAATCCAGTTATAGATACATACAAGTATTAAATCAGAACTTTACACCTCTACTGTCCGGAGGTCCTAAGACTGTTTAAGCTGCTGCTTGGTGACTGGTGGTCGCTACCCCGCGCCGCCCGTTTCCCTGCCCTTTGTGACATCATCCACCGCTGCTCTCCGACTGAAGACAAAGCCAGGAGAGCAGCACACTGCTTATACAAGACAGGAAAACCCCAATGGTGACTTTGCAGAGCTTACTAATACCACACCTGTAAAATATTTGTGCCATCTAAGCAACTTTGCCCCCGGACCCGGAACAAGGGATACCCAGTTTCAGGAGGCTTTACCATCCAACATTCAGGGTCTTCCAACTCCATGAGAGGCTGAACATGGAGGGTCAGTGCGGTAGGGGGGATATCCTTGCAGCAAACAAAGTACTTACTAACAATACTAACAATAGGTTACAAAGCCATCCACAACTCTGCCCCCCAGCTACATCACTAGCCTAGTCTCAAAATAGCAACCTAATCGCCCTCTTCGTTCCTCCCAAGACCTCCTGCTCTCTAGCTTCCTCATCATCTCCTCCCATATCCACCTCCAGGACTTCTCCCGAGCCTCGCCCATCCTCTGGAATTCCCTACCCCAATCTGTCAGACTGTCTCCAAATTTATCCACTTTTAGGCGATCCCTGAAAACTTTCCTCTTCAGAGAAGCCTATCCTGACTCCATCTAACAACTGCACTATTTTCTCTCTAACGAGCAGGGCTCTGATTCCCCCCTGTATTGAATTGTATTGTAATTGTACTGTCTGCCCTAATGTTGTAAAGCGCTGAGCAAACTGTCGGCGCTATATAAATCCTGTATTATAATAATAGTAATAATAATAATACTTATCACTGCAATCCACAGGTGGCCTGGAGTAGACCAAAAAAAAAAAGAACATGTCAGTGGGGGAGGGGCTGTCTTTTATTCAGCTAGGAAAAGGTGGTCATGTGCCAGATGGGGCGTTAACCCATTGTGTGCTGACGTGAGGTATGGCCAGGAAAGACGTTTATAACAATTCGTAAACCCACCCAAGAAATGCTATGCAGTCATCACTGGACTACATGCATCTATACAGAAGTAGCTGCAAAGACTCAGGGGAGAGCAACACTACAATGCAACAAATGATGAAAAACATTTATAATAATATATTTGGAAAAATTGCAGTTATTTATGGTACACGTTGCTTTAGTAAACAAATTGTCATTGATTAAAAAGTTACATCAGTGATTTTTGCGGTCATGGGCTATTTGGTTTTAGGCCAGACTACAGCAATTATGTTTATGTTATATGTATGTTAATTATCTTGTGAAAATAATTACAATCTATGTATTAGCAATTTTTATCTAACTGATATTATACACATATTTGCATTTCACCACAAAATAATAAGCAGTTTCTGACATGTGAAACAATGTATTAACATTTAGGGGTTATTGTCTGAATTGTTCATTGTAGCCAAGTACAGTGTCCTATAACCCTTTATACATGTTAAAAATTACCTACTCAGTAATGTTATTTAAATCATTTTACAGTAAATTTAAAAGGTTCTTAGAAAGTTCCAACTGTTTAAGACCTTTCTGCGCTATTAGACAACCAACTTATTTCCAGGTAAAGAGTGACATCTAGTGACCTCAGACAGGTACAACATGCTCTTTGGCAACAGGCGTAATGAAAGGTTGTAGAACTTCTCAACCTTTGTACACCAGAAGAACATTTGAAATAATTTTCGGGTGCTAATGAATCCCTGCTGAAACTTTTATACCTAAAGTGTGATAAAAGTTCATTAGTGTGATCAGTAAGTAGCAGATACAACAAATGTAAGTGTGTTTCATTTGTAGTTTTGGGGGGATCCACTGATCTATGTTAAAAGGTAGAAAGGGGGGGGGGCAGAGGAGCTGTGATAGATATGAAGAGGAGGGGGAGGGGATATGTTATGTTATGGCCAAGGCAGCAGGGTATATGGGTGGACCTTAAGGATCTAGAACAAATGGTGCCAGCCTCTCTTATTATGGCATTTTAGCCAGATTTCTATTTATTAACAACTTGATTTTTCCAAGCCTGTAGACTTTACTTATTAGCTGTGTGTGGGGAACTTTGTACATTTTTTACTGACACAATGGGGTTGATTTACTAAAAGGCAAATCCACTTTGCACTTCAAGTGCACTTGGAAGTGCAGTTGCTTTAGATCTGAGGGGAAGATCTTAAATGAGTGGAAGTTCTGCTGATTTTATCATCCAATCATGTACACGCAAAAATGCTGTTTTTTATTTTCCTTGCATGTCCCCTTCAGATCTACAGCGACTGCACTTCCTTGTGCACTTGCAGTGCAAAGGGGATTTGCCTTTAAAAAATAAACCCCAATGTCACGCTTACCCCTCAAGCAGGTGTTCAGACTCTATAGCTAGCTTCTGCGTTCTTTGCCTATAGCAGCCCCCTTTTCCATAAGGCAAGCAGGCCTACTGGTACCTGGTTGCCCCCAGGTCTTATACACAATGCTATAGTGCCTGGCCACCATGCCAAGGCAGGCACGAACTGAGAAAACAGGTACTTGCAGTTGGCAGACAGGCAAAGTGGTACAATGACAGTCGAGGTACAAGGCAGGCAAGGTTCAGAGTAGTCAGGGTCCAATCCGTAGTCAAAAAGCAGGAGGAGTTCAGAGAATAGTCAATATCTGATCTGAGGTCATAAACAGGGGAATCTAAACATCAGAGCAGAACAGGCAGACAGAGAGCTTGAGCACGTATTACACACACTATCACAATCATGAGACTGCAGGCTTGGCTGGTTTAAATCAGGTTTGGTCTCCACCCAGAGACTCACCACATCAATCTCCTTGCAGGTGGACAGACAGGAATGCATCATAGCCAAAACCAGGATGCTGGAATGAGACCAGCAGTTATCAAGGATAAGGAGCACTACAAGCTCCTGACACACAAATCATTACATTTATTGACAGAGCCTAATTTATTATCGACACTTCAAAAAAAGTCGTAACCTATTTTAGTGCAAATATTATTATTTGTTTTCAATCCAATTTATATTGAAGTTTTCAAACAAATTTTATGCAAGAGATATTATCCACATACCACAAACAGACAATACAAGAATATTATAGGAAATGTACATGACATAAAAACATGTTACACATAGACAGACACCCTACATATAAAAATCCTTACCCAATAAATGGCGTGAATTAATTAGAATACCATTGGGGAATGTCTACCAATGCTAAAGCTTATATATTATATGAAAAAAAAAAAAATAATACCCTGGGTTACTTAGAGTGTTGGCCCTCTAGCAAGGATAACCCTATCATACTGTATTTTCCTCAACCCAACAAGGTTGGGGTCTCTTACTGTCGTCAGCCAATGCCCAAGGAGGCTATTAATGCTTTTATATGAGCTGGGTCTCATGTGCCTAAGTTGCTAATGACATACAGTAAGTGATGTTAAATGTTTTCTCCCATTCTTATGGTTTAATTGAACCTTCAAATTTAAAGTCCACTTATCTGTAAATTCTGGGAGGTGCGGATGAAGTTTTAAAATTAGAGTCCTATATACTGCAGAAAGTCATCGCGATCCGCCGGCCACGCGCATCGACTCCTCCACCGTGCAGCAGGCACGCGCACCTGCTATAGGCATTTAAAGGGCCAACGTACAGCTATGGCAGTTCGCGGGATCGTGCCGACCTGCCGACCTGCCAACCAGCCGCCGTCATACTGCGGCAAGTCGTTAAGGTGGGAATGATGGAACCAATTCACTAGCCTAGTTAAGACCGCTGCAGAGTGGTAATGATATAAGTCTGGCGCCCCTACAACACACTTTGCTTTAGGGAGAGATAGAGTTCTCCTTTGTACTCTGGGTGTATTGCCTCCCCAAATAAACTTTGTAAAGACAGATTGTAAACTGACAAAAAAAGATTGGGGGATCACAATGGGTATAGTTTGAAAGAGATAGAGGAAGCGCGGTACTATGTCCATTTTTAAGATGTTGATCCTCCCAAACCATGAGTGTTGGGCTCGATCAGACTTCCTCGGATCTTGTATTTTACGCTGCATAAGAGGGTCATAATTTTCCCTATACAGCTTAGTAGGATCTGCGGGAATTCTAATACTCAGATATTTGAGCGTTGAGGAGCAAATTTTAAATGGGAAATTATTCCCAAGAACTTGGACTTGATGTGGAAAAAGAGACACATCAAGAATTTCTGATTTGGATATGTTTACTTTAAAATTACTCATGGCCCCAAAACGTTGAAATTCATACAAGATAGAGAGCATGGACACATGTGGGTTGGTGACATAGAGAAGCAAATCATCAGCAAATGCTGCTAACCTCACCTCTTGTCCATCTATTGGTATACCTGTAATAGAAGAATTTTGTCTTAGGGATGTTGCAGATGTTCTATTACCAAGACTAAACAGGAGGGAAGATAGCGGGCATCCCTGATGAGTGCCATTTTGAATAGAAAAACTTGGAGACAAAGATTGAATAATCCTTATTTTGGTACTTGGTTTGGTATAAAGTGCCATAATTTTTTGTAACATACCTGGCCCCAGTCCTATTTGCGCCAAAGTTTGTTCCAAAAAGGGCCAGCCAACTTGGTCAAAAGCCTACTCTGCATCAACAGAGAGAAGTGAAGCTGGTATTTTTGCTGATTGGACATAATGACCAATAAGGATTTAAGCGTGTTATCACGAGCTTCTCTCCCCTGAACGAATTTAACTTGGCCTGAATGTAGCAGGCTTGGAATAATGGGTTGAAGACGAGAGGCAATAATTTTGGCATAAATTTTAACATCATACAAAGTGGAAAATACCCTCACAGGGTTTTTTAGCAGCCACGAAAAATATTAAAATTTTTGGATTAAATTTCTTTTATTTTATCAAAAAACAATTACAATTTCATGAAAGTTGTAAAAAAAATGAGCTCTGGCATTTACATGAAAATAACATTATCTATCAATCATGATAAAACTACACATTTATATGGAACCCGTTATTTAGCATTTTACTGCAACGTGGTCATCCACATGATGTCCCTACACGTTTCTAATTATGGTCATCTTCAAAAGGGGTTTTTTTGTTCTATGCGGGGAAAGAAAAATACATTTTTCATATTTAACCACTTCAGCCCTGGATCATTTGGCAGCTCAATGTCCGGAGGACTTTTTACAATTTGGCACTGCACTGCTTTAACTGGTAATTGCGCGATCATGCAATGTTGTACCCAAACGAAATTTGCGTCCTTTTTTTCCCACAAATAGAGCTTTCTTTTGATGGTATTTGATTGCCTCTGCGATTTCTATTTTTTGCGATATAAACGGAAAAAGACTAAAAATTTTGAAAAAAAATTATATTTTCTACTTTTTGTTATAAGAAAAATCCAATAAACTCAATTTTAGTCATACATTTAGGCCAAAATGTATTCAGCCACATGTCTTTGGTAAAAAAAATGTCAATAAGCATAAATTTATTGGTTTACGCAAAAGTTATAGTGTCTACAAACTAGGGCATTTTCTGGAATTTACGCAGCTTTTAGTTTATGACTGCCTATCTCATTTCTTGAGGTGCTAAAATAGCAGGGCAGTACAACACCCCCCCCTCAAATGATCCCATTTTGGAAGGTAGACTTCCTAAGGAAATTGCTAAGAGGCATGTTGAGCCCATTGAATATTTTATTTTTTTGTCCCAAGTGATTGAATAATGACAAAAAAAAATTTTTTTTACAAAAAAAAACATTTTGCAGCTTCCCTTGTGTACAGGGATATCACATGAGTGGGATCTTTTGGGAGCCTAGTCGCGCACGGGGCCCCGAAAACCAATCACCTCCTTCAGGATTTCTAAGGGCGTAAATTTTTTATTTCACTCCTCACTACCTATCACAGTTTTAAAATAAAATGCCAAGATGGCACAACCCCCCCCCCCCCCCCAAATGACCCCATTTTGGAAAGTAGACACCCCAAGCTATTTGCTGAGAGGCATGTTGAGTCCATGGAAGATTTTATATTTTGCCACAAGTTGTGGGAAAATGACAAACTTTTTTTTTTTTGCACTAAGTTGTCACTAAATGATATATTGCTCAAACATGCCATCGGCATATGTGGAATTACACCTCAAAATATATTCTGTTGCTTCTCCTGAGTACGGGGATACCACATGTGTGGGACTTTCTGGGAGCCTATTTGCGTCCGGGGCCCCAAAAACCAAGCACCGCCTTCAGGCTTTCTAAGGGCGTAAATTTTTGATTTCACTCCTCACTACCTATCACAGTTTTGAAGCCCATAAAATGTCAAGATGGCACAAACCCCCCCAAATGACCCCATTTTGGAAAGTAGATACCCCAAGCTATTTGCTGAGAGGCATATTGAGTCCATGAAAGATTTTATATTTTGCCACAAGTTGCGGGAAAATTACAAACTTTTTTTTTTTTTTTTGCACAAAGTTGTCACTAAATGATATATTGCTCACACATGCCATGGGCATATGTGGAATTACACCCCAAAATACATTCTGCTGCTTCTCATGAGTACAGGGATACCACATGTGTGGGACTTTTTGCGAGCCTAGCCGCGTACGGGGCCCCGAAAACCAAGCACCGCCTTCAGGGTTTCTAAGGGCGTAAATTTTTGATTTCACTGCTCACTACCTATCACAGTTTTGAAGGCCATAAAATGCCAAGATGGCACAAACCCCCTCCCCAAATGACCCCATTTTGGAAAGTAGACACCCCAAGCTATGTGCTGAGAGGCATGGTGAGTATTTTGCAGCTCTCATTTGTTTTTGAAAATGAAGAAAGAAAGGAAAAATGTATTTTTTTTTTCTTTTTTCAAAACTTTGTGACAAAAAGTGAGGTCTGCAAAAAACTCACCATACCTCTCAGAAAATAGCTTGGGGTGTCTACTTTCCAAAATGGGGTCATTTGGGGGGGTTTGTGCCATATGGGCATTCCATGGCCTCCGAAACTGTGATAGGCAGTGAGGAGTGAAATCAAAAATTTTCACCCTTAGAAAGCCTGAAGGCGGTGTTTGGTTTTCGGGGTCCCGTACGCGGCTAGGCTCGCAAAAAGTCCCACACATGTGGTATCCCTGTACTCATGAGAAGCAGCGGAATGTATTTTGGGGTGTAATTCCACATATGCCCATGGCATGTGTGAGCAATATATCATTTAGTGTGAAAAAGAGTTTTTTAATGTGCTGTGGTGCACAGAAAAATAGGTGCAAAAACCACCAATTATTTATATTACAAGAAAAAAACCCAAAGTAATTACCTTTGGCTGTGTAAAAGTTAATCATGACCCGCAGTGGAGGTTGTAAAACTAATCTATGATGCAGATGACAGGACTCAAATGATTTCTAAGCATCCGTATCTATAGCAAAATTAAATCAGAAAGACGCTTCTGTGTTATTTATTCAAAAGCATGGAGATTTTAAAATAGTTTGGCACATCCCACCTAGGGCACGTACTTGATACCGAGATTTTTCCAATGTGTGCGTGTCATCACTCTGAGATCCTCAGGAGATTATATCATTTTATACTCACTTCTAATCAGGTACAGGTGCTTACTCCCCCAGAACCTCCCCCCCCTGTACATGTCCTAGCCACCAGCATGGCGGTGTCCCCAGTGTTCTGTAAGGCCAAGCCCTGGCCGTCACCGTCATCTCCGTGGCAACCGCGTGATGTCACACACACACGCGACTAAGTCACGCAACGTCCAGGGATCATCGCGGAACGCCACCGGCACGATGAGGCTCCCTCTTGTGGTGCCGAAGGAGATTACACCAACCAGGAGCAAAATGTGTGAGAAAGACATATAATGCTTCTCCCTTACGTGCCGGGAAGTTGGATGAAGAGCGGGATACTCACCCCTGGATGCAGAGAGGGCACTGGACTAAGGCATCACCAAGTATTAAAAAGTACAATGCATATAGTGAAAAAATCATAATCACAAAATACATACTGGAATTGGTTATCACTTATGCTCTATAGTATTAGTATATTTTTACAATTCATTTTTTTTTTTAACTTTAAGTGTGCTAAAGGTCTGGCTGACTCCCTGGTTGTTCTCATTCCTGAGAACAATTGGGTTAATTCTCTCAAATAAGCAAAAAAAGACAGAAGGAAATATTTTTTTTACAACTTTCGTGAAATTGTAATTGATTTTTGATAGAATAAAGGACTTTTATTCAAAAAATTTGAATATTTTTCATGGCTGCTATAACATTTAGGGGTGTGCAGCACCATCAGCTCATATACATGTGTTATTCTATTCTATAAATTTTAACATCTACCCCAATCAAGGATATAAGCCAGTAACTAGAACAGAGTCTTAAATCCTTGTCTGTTTTGTAAAGTAATATGATATGTGCCTCCAGTGTCTGAGGTGTGAACAAGTTTGTAGCCGATATATTATTAACCACTTCAATAAAGGGCATTTATACACCTTCCTGCCCAGACCAATTTTCAGCTTTCAGTACTGTCAGTTTGAATGACAATTGTGCGGTCATCCAACACTGTACCCAAACTAAATTTTTATCATTTTGTTCCCACTAATAGAGCTTTCTTTTGTTGGTATCTGATCACCTCTGTGGTTTTTATTTTTTGCTAAACAAATAAAAAAGACTGAAAATTTTGAAAAAAATAAAAGTTTTGCTTTTGTTTCTGTTAAAAAAATTTGTAAAGAAGTAAGTTGTCTCTTATACTGATGGGCACTGATAAGGCGGCACCGAAGAGGTGGCACCAATGAGCGGGCACTGGCGGGCAATGTAATGCGGCATTGATGGGCACTGATATGCAGCACTGATGGGCACTGATAGGCGGCACTGATGGGCACTCATGGGTGGCACTGGGTGGCACTGATAGGAGATACTGATGGGCACTGAAAGGCTGCAAAGATGGGTTCTTATGGGTGGCACTGATGGGCACTGATAGGCGGCACTGCTGGACACTGATAGGCGGCACTGCTGGGCACTGATACGTGGCACTGATGGGCACTGATACACGGCACTGATAGGCATCCCTGGTGGCACTGGCAGTGGTAGGCATTGTGAGTGGGCACTGATTGGCAGCTGCCTGGGCACAGATTAGTATTTCCCTGGGGGGTCTAGGGGGCATACCTGGTGGTCCAGTGTGGATGGCTTCCCTGGTAGTCCTGCGCGTCTTCCCTGGTGGTCCTGGGTGGGATCCGAGGGGGGCTGTGCTGATAAACAATCAGCACAGACCCCCCCTGTCAGGAGAGCAGCCGATCGGCTCTCCTCTACTCGCGTCTGTCAGACGCGAGTGAGGAAAAGCCGATCACGGCTCTTCCTATTTACATCGTGATCAGCCGTGATTGAACACGGCTGATCACGTGGTAAAGAGTCTCCGTCAGAGACTCTTTACCTGGATCGGTGTTGCGGGGTGTCAGACTGACACCCCGCAACAACGATCGCCGCGATGAGTGCCTCCGGGGGCGCGCAGCGGCTCAATATCCTGCGGACGTCATATGACGCCCAGTCAGGGTATTGAAACCACTTTGCCACCATCATTCTGCTATATGGCAGGCGGCAAGTGGTTAAACACCCTGAGCATGAATGGTATTATATGTTCCTTATAGGTCTTATAAAATTTTGATGAAAATCCATCAGGGCAGGGGCTTTTACTCGATGGTGAATGAGTAATCGCTTCTAATAATTCCTCCAGTGAAAATGGGGAATCCAAAGATTTCCCACTATCCTTGTCTAATTTTGGGATGGCAGTTTCATGTACATACTCCTCTATTCGACGATTAAAAGAGTCTATATCAGAAGATGGTTGAGGTTGTACAAAGCTGTGAAATAATCGCAGAAAGCCTGTTGGAGGGAATGTGGGTCTGCAGTGATTTCCCCTGATGGCAAGGTAATACTTGGTAATAAATATTATTATTTAAGTTACAAACATGTAGCTAGTGTGATTACATTTGTTTAAGATATAGCAAAAAGGCAAAACACATATTTCATTACATGAAGGTCAGGTAATGTAACTCAAACAGAGTCCCCCTGACATCAGAGTCTGCAGGGTTCCCCTTTACAGTGCAAGGGGGAACTCTGTAGACCGTGATATAAAGAGTAAGTCTGATTTAAGGGGGAATGCTATGGACTCTGGTGTAAAGGGAAACTCTGATGTAAGGGGGTCTTTGGTCACCAGAGACCCCTCCTTACAAAACAGTCCACAGAGCTCCCCTTTATATCACAGTCCACAGAGTTCTCCTTTACATTATAGTCCACAGAGTTCCCCCTTACATCAGGCTCCAGAGCTCCCCTTTGCATCACAGTCCACAAAGAATTACATGCGCAATTCCGAAGTTGCCCATCTTTTACGAGTGGCCTCTGGCCGTAACTGACAGTTTGTAAATCACCCGATATGTTCTTCAATGCCAATATTCCCTCCAAGTCTAAGTCTTGGAGAACAGCCCTCAGCTTTGGAAAATTTGCTCTCTTAAAGTTAAGTGCTTTTATCTTTCCAATATGTGCTTGTTTACAACCAACATTAAGCCCCCGTTCACACCAATGCGAATTAGATGCGGATTACACCGCATCCAATTCACAGGACATTTTAAAATACATTCATATGAATGCATCTGGTTCACATATGTGCGTTGCATTCGCACTGCGCATTGCACAAAAACGTGCGTTTTCTGGGCATTGTGGTGCGAATTACAAGCCCATTATCTTCTATGGGAACACATCTGATTCGCAGATGCATTGCATTCTGAACATGGATTTTCTCCTCCTCACTACACCTCCCCCTCTACCCCCCCCCCCCCCAACTCTCCCTGCTCACTGATCCGCAGCTAAAATGCAGAGGAACCTCTGAGCAACTGATTTTTATCTTCCTAGTGAAACCTGAGCTTCAATTTTCACCGCACATGTGTGAACCCAGGCTAAATGAAATTGTATTATGGTCACCACTACTTAGATGTTCTTTTATGTGAACCTGCATGGTTTGAGATTACCAGTTCCAACAGAGCATCATTTCTAGTTGGGGCCTCTAGGAACTGGACCAAAAAATTGTCTTGCAATAGGGTTTATACATTTTTGCCCTTTAACTGTTCCAGCATTACTCCAGTCAGTTTCAGGGTGGTTAAAATACTCCATTATCATCACTGAGCCACCCTTTGCAGCCCTTTCTATCTGTGCAAGCAGCTGAGTCTCCACCTCCTCATTAACACTGGGAGGTCTCTAACAAACTCAAATGATAACCTTTGTAGTAAGCAAACCCATATGGAATTCCACCCATAATGCTTCAGTCTCATCACACTCTCCATCAACTAGGTCCTCTTTTACATTCACTTTGAGATCACTTCTCACCTAGAGACAGAGACAAACACCACCACCTTTCAATTTGTTCTGAAAGAAAGCATAGCCAGGAGTAGAAATAGCCCAATTGTGTGAAAAATTAAGCCAATATTCTGTAATACCAGTTAAATCATAATTCTCTTCATGTACCAAAACCTCCAACTCACCTATTTTGCTTCGCAGACTTCTGGCATTACAAACACTTTAATTAATTGTCAAACTTTGCACATGTATTTTGCATATTTTCTGTAGTACCATTTGCAATGGTTGTTTGTAATTTGGGAAACCTTATCACCTGCCATGCCCCCCCCCCCCCCTTCATCTTTCCCCATTCCACCCACCATTAAGGATTGTCTGCCACATTATAATCTAATTTACCCTCCCCCTCAATCCTAGTTGAAATACTCTTCCAGCCTTCCCATAAACCTCTCCCCCAGTACAGCAGACCCCCTTACATTTAGACACAAATAATGTTTAGCATATAGGTTGTACCCAACGAAAAGTCAACTCAGTGCTCTAGAAACCCAAATCCTTCCCTCTTACACAAGGTCTTTTATGTGCCATGCATTCAGTTCTCTAAGCTACCTCTGTCTTTCCTGTGTTGTGCATGGCACAAGCAATATTTCAGAGAATATCACCTTGGAGGTCCTCACCTTCAACTTTCAGCCTAGTTCTTTAAAAGGATCCTTAAGGAGCTTCCATCTTCCATGTATTCTGTCATTGGTTCCAGCATGGACCAAGACAGCTGGGTCATGCCCAGCCCCTAATTTATCAACCCAGTCCACCACATGCCAAATCCTGGCACCAGGGTATAATATAGGTGTAGCACTAACTCTCGGTGGAGCTGCTGGTTTAAAGCGGGCTGTTACCTTCACTCTCAACACCTCTGTTTCACCGGCACCGGGTCTAGGGTCCCGTTGAGTTTACCTCTGGACGGTATAAGCACCAAACACTTGAGTATATTTTCCAATGCTTTAATGAACAAGTAATAAAGGAAGTAGCAGGAAAGAGGCAGAAGGAAAGTTGCAGGGAAGCTCAAATACCTTTCCTTAGTATTCTTTAGAACATTCTTTGGAATTGAACACTTGTAGTTGAATGCACTCCCCTTATAGGATTCAATCTTTGCCTGCCTGGATAGGCCTCTCTCACTTGCCTAGCAGCCAGTACGTAGCACGAACAAAAGTCTCTGCCACAGACTAGTTTGGAATAAAACCAGTACGATCCTCTGCCACAGGATGTATTGGTTTGCGATGAATGTCAGACACAGTACTTGAACCTTTAAGCCAACCCGGCAGTACTACGCAGTAAGATTACTTCGGTATACGTCCTCCAACCGTGTCACCAGGCCCCTCTCCAGACCAGCACTTTGCATGATCCTACCATGACGGGTCCTCCCCTGGGATCTCCTCGGTTGTCCAGCTTCGTCACTCAGGATAGACAGCTCAGGACCATTCCTCTGCTGCTGTGGTAGGCCCCAGACAGGCTTCTGGGCCCACCCACACGCCGCAGTGACGTGGGCCTCCGGGACGGAGGACCACGAGGTGGTACTCTTAATGCATACCTGTCGGCCAGGAGGGCCAGCAGGTGGCTGAAAACGAACCCCTAAACATGGCGTCTGTCCCATAAATACCCTCTCCCAGAATGCAACTCGGAGGACCACCTCCACAGAGTTGTCTCCGGGACAGAGGAGCACTCATACGCTTCAACATGTTGCCTTTCCAACACCAGCTCATGGTGACAACGACACCCACCGGCACAGTGCGAAACTACATGGAACTCAGCCAAGCTGGAACAGAGTCAAATCTAACTTCCTCTAACAAGTAACCCACAAGATTTACCTATCAGCGGTAGTTTAAAAATCTACCAGCGCTACATAGGTTTGGTGTTTTTTTCAGATTTACGTATCAAAATCTGTAGTCTTGTGTGAACATTCCCCAAACAAATGCCATTGGAACACATGGTGTTCTCTGATACAATAATAAAATAAATAATATCATTCCATATTGCGCAGATGTTAAAGGATTCAGTGAGCAATGTACGCATTTTTCGCTGTTCCCATTGTTTTAGAGTAGTCAAACAATGCACCCAGGTTATGTCAATAAAAGTCATCAATAGCTTGAGCTTTTGAAATGAGTACAAAAAGCGGGTGCCATTCAAGACTCCTACAATGCACTGCTGGGAGTGCAGGCAAGGACGGAGCTCATTCCAGTTTCGGCAATACAAATGGCAAAAGGAAAAAGTCCTACAAGCGGTACATCACTGCAGGACCCTGTAAATGTGAATGTAAATGCTTGTAGGATTTATTCCATTTCCCATTTGACCTATGGCATATATGATACTACAGTGCAATCTAGAGTTTGAGTTAGAAGATGCTTCTCCTATAGAAGCTGATGTAGAAAGGAGAAGGCAAATGGATACATCCATGTGAGAATGGCTACCTACATTTCTAAATAAAAGGCCAGCAGCATAAGCTGTAAGGGAGATACATATCATCAAGAAGAACTAAAAAGGAAAGTCTGTGTCCGAGGGAACTTCACAAGACTTAAGAAGAAACTTCACTTGGGGATGACACTAAATCTACACTACGAGAGCATCCAGTTCCATGCAACAATCGCTTGAGTAGCCTGAGTCCTGTTTGTTATGGAAATCACAAACTTGAACCCCAGGCGAAGTAACTTTTTACTGTCTATCCTTATCACATACAGACCACTGTCAATGCTCATTTGCTAGAAAGGTTAGGTAGTGTGTGCATGTGTGTTGTATGCGTATCTGCAATGTATGTATTGTTCTGTTTCTCTACAACTGTAAGAGCCCTTGCACACTGGGGCGGTTTGCAGGCGCTATTGCGCTAATAATAGCGCCTGCAAACCGCCCCGAAAGTGCCGCTGCTGTCATCCCAGTGTGCAAGCCCCGAGGGCTTGCACACTGGAGCGATGCGCTAGCAGGACGGTAAAAAAAGCCCTGCCAGCAGCATCTTTGGAGCGGTGAAGGAGCGGTGTGTATACCGCTCCTTTACCGCTCCTGCCCATTGAAATCAATGGGACGGCGCGGCTATACCGCCGGCAATGCGCCTCTGCAGAGGCGCTTTGCTGTGGTATTTAACCCTTTCTCGGCCGCTAGCGGGGCGGTTTTACTAATAATAGCGGCGTTTTACCGCCGACGCCGCCCCCCGCCCCAGTGTGCAAGGGCTCTAAGTACTGTAGTTTGTATGTATAACATTCTTGTTTAGTAAAAACACATTAATATACTGCAGGGGTTTCTGCTTCCTTGCTTTACCACAAAGTAACCTATAGTAGAAGAGCAAAACACTTCTGCAGCAGGTACTCCTCCTGTAGCATGCTGATGCTTTGCAAGAAAGCTTAGCTTTGACTTTAATTGCCACTTTATATCGCTTACCCTGTGCTTGCAGTTATTGATATTTCTTGTAGTGTCTCCAGAAGCATTCACCCCTGGTACAATGCTGTTCCATATTGCTTTTTTGTTTTGTTTTTTGTAAATGACAGAGGTTTTGATCTGGGATTATATAAACAATCCTAATTGTTGACCACATAAGAAACCAAAATCCATGCTTATCCATCCTTATCCTACCCATGCTTATCGCGCCTGTCTCTATACCCACAACTGTTTCAAATTACTATCCCTGAGTCTATTTTCCTGTTTGGACATGATCTAGTTGCTGAAGCCTGCCAGAAATGCAGCTGAGTGACTGACTTGTACACAGCGACTACCATATTGACTGATCGCCTCCACAGCCATGCACCTGAACAAGTACCTAGGTTCTCTCTACAAATAGGAACATCTCTGCTAATACAGGCAAATTGGTGGCTTTAATGTGTATCTTATGTAGTAAGCAGTATAGATGGTAAATCCAGTGTTGTTTGCATCTATAAATAACAAAATCAAAAACGAAAACAAATATTTTTGTGGGTTTTACCATAGAATTTTATTGAAAAATTAAAACTGCATTGCATATCATTTTAATAGTTAAACATTTCTTTTTAAGTCACAGGATAGCAAGAGTTCATTGATCACACCACAACCATATCTCTCACTTACCACACATACTGTGCCCTGAAAAAAACAAATATGGCAGTGTAACTATTGCTACGATCCCTGACGTTCCTCCTGAGACAATATGGACTTTGGTCTGTTATCAGCCTGTGAGTGTACCTTCGTCTACTCTGCCTTTTCCAACACATTGGTTTAAATACCAAAAAGGAGCCAAGTTTGTTATCCTGACTAGTCATTAGTGGAAATTCTGGTATTTTTTTATGGTCATGATAAAGTTTGAAACATGAAATCATGAATTATAATATAATAACTATAACTAGAAAAGGTACAATTTCTGGGGAAATTGTGAAAGTGTTCTTGCCTCTACAACTGGAGTGGGCGGAGTAACTGGGTGGGGTGGAGTGGCTTGAGTAACTGTGAAAAGTGTTAAAAAGCTTAATATTTTAAAAAGTATAAATAGTAGTAAAAAAGTTCCATCATTCGCTGAAAGAGCTGAACATTTTTTTCAAAAGTAATTTTTTTTTTTCAAAAAGTAATTTTTTTTTTTCAAAAATGAATTTTTTTTATTCAAAAATGATTTTTTTTCTTCAAAAATGATTTTTTTTTCTTCAAAAATGATTTTTTTTTTCAAAAATGATTTTTTTTTTAAAGTAATTTTTTTTCTCAAAAATATTTTTTTTTTTCAAAAATAATTTTTTTTTCGAAATAATTTTTTTTTTAAAGTAATTTTTTTTTCAAAAATATTTTTTTTTTTTCAAAAATAATTTTTTTTTTTCAAAAATAATTTTTTTTTTTTCAAAAATAATTTTTTTTTTCAAAAATATTTTTTTTTTTTCAAAAATATTTTTTTTTTCAAAAATAATTTTTTTTTTCAAAAATATTTTTTTTTTTCAAAAATAATTTTTTTTTTCAAAAATAATTTTTTTTTTCAAAAATTTTTTTTTTTTTTTTCAAAAATATTTTTTTTTTTTTCAAAAATATTTTTTTTTTCCTGGGGCGGTCATAATGTTTCAGCTGATCATGGGGTTGTCAGCTTTTGTCACCTCCCGCTCTAGTTTTGAACATTTCACCATTCATTCCTATGGGACCAATTTCACCGCAAAAACTACGATATTTCGTGAACCATTCGGCGAAACGTTCCACAAAGTAATAACACACCAATTAAATGACATTGAGGCCGGATTCACACTGGTATTTTTCAGCTTTTCACAAAGTTCCACAAGGTAATAGGACACCAATTAAATGACATTGAACATTTCGCAATTCATTCCTATGGGACCAATATTGCCGCAAAAAACTACGATATTTCGTGAACCATTCGGTGAAACGTTGCACAAAGTAATAACACACCAATCGGGAACAATCCGCTCGTTTCGGTATATTACTTGTCTCTGTAGTGTAAAAACTGTGGGAGGAGTCTACAAGCATTATCAAGTCTAGCAGATGAAGTCACATGCATTTGGGGTGTCTCAGCATCTTGTGTTTACAACCACTGTTTCCTAGTAACGCTCATGCCCTGTTTATGCTTCCCAAATACTGCTTCATCAAAACTGCCCCATCAGAATTACCCCATCAAAACTGCCCCATCATATTCCTCTATTATAAATCAGTACATGGTGTGTCTGTCCCCTCCCCCGGGCTCTGTAATCAGCTGAGATGCTCCAGCCACCTCCCCCCTGTGTATAACAGAAGCTTTGGTAACCATGGCAACAAAACAAACACTAACAGTACACTCTGATTAATGTCTAAAATTTCCTGAAATGACCTCTAAACAAATGGCCGTATTTTAAAAACTATACATCCTACAGCGAAGATCTTTATATTGTGAGAATCACAAGACCCAGACCTAGATTTTGATGTATAGTATGTCTCTGAAATATTAAAAATGAAGGCACGGTCGCAGTTTAGAAATTGCCCTTCAAATTTGGAGGGGGCTAGAGTGTAGTTTCAATGAATGTCAATGGACGGCGTGAGTTGCAAACAAATGGTCATATTGTGAAAACTATCAGGACTATGGCTTAGCCGTGGACATGTTTAGTGGCAGCAGGGATAGCTGAACGTTTTGATATAAGATTTGTGTAGGTGGGCTTGAAAATGAGGGAGTGGCGGCAGTTTAGAAATCATGTTCTGATTTTCCAGCTTTTGTCATCTCCCACTCTAGTTTCCCCATTCATTCCTATGGGACCAATTTCGCCGCAAAAACGACGATATTTCGTGAACCATTCGGCGAAACGTTCCACAAAGTAACAGCACACCATTCGGGAACAATCCGCACGTTTCGGTATATTACTTGTCTATGTAGTGTAAAAACTGTGGGAGGAGTTAGGGTGGTAAATTTGGCTATAATAATAAGAATAATATATATGTGAGATAACAGTAAGTGGTCTTGCTATGCAAGAACACTTAATTAAGTATAAAAATAATAATAAAATTAATTTCCCCACGATTCACTATCGCTCGATTCTGCAAGTGTACCAATTTACTATCACTGTTTTCTAGCTGGTCTAAAACCACTTTTGACGTAAAGGGACACTTTTTGTTTGGTTGCCGTGGACAATCTCAAGTTTCCAGGCAGAAAGAACAGTATATATAATAATATAAAAGTGCAGGCAGGGCACTGGACAAAGCACTAGGGACAAAAGGGAGGTGAAATGATTTGATACAGTAATGTAATCTGTAAGATTACAGTGTACTATATGTTATGTTTTTTTGTTCTTTTTGAATTTGCCGCCGGGCTCCAGCCCCATTCGCCGCGACGCTCGCAGGGAACGGAGCCCGGCACACAGAGCATCGGCAGGGGACATAGCCTGCAGACAGAGCAGGGGGGGGGGGGACATCGCAGGATCCTGGTGACAAAGTAAGTAACCTGGACCAGGATTCTGCAATGCAATCCCGAGTGTGGCTCGGAGATGCCGCTAATGGTACTGAAATGTAACCACGAGCCACACTTTACCACCAGGGAGGTTAAATGTTTATTTCTTTGTCATGAAGCGACCCCCCCACTCATTCTGCATACCAGGTTTAGCATTCCGCCCCTCTCCTTTTTTTTCTTTTTGTCGAGATATGTTTTGCAGCCTGCAACTCCGAATTTGACCACAGGGGTTTTTAGACAAATTCTAATGGCTGTTCATGTATCCATGTGTGGTATTATGTACGACACCCTTCGATTGCTTCTGTATCTTGACCATCCGACTGCCCCCCCCCCCCCTTTCTTACTAGCATATTTGTCATTATGCATGGGGGGGGGGGGACGGGACTACACCTCCCGTTGGATGGCTCCCTATCTTTGGAACTCTAGCACCATAGAAATTTTGTATCATGTTATATAGTACCAATTTTTTTTCCATTGTGATTGTAATTTTGTTTTCATACCTTTTTCTGTTAATGTATATATTTTTTCTTGTATTGTTTGTTCAAATTTAAATAAAAAACATTTTTTTTTTAAGGCAATGGGGGTTGGTTTACTAAAACTGGAGTGTGCAAAATCTGGTACAGCTGTGCACAGAAACCAAACAGCTTCCAGGTTTTTTGTCAAAGCTTTATTGAACAAGCTGACATTAGAAACTGATTGGCTACCATGCACAGCTACTGTATACCATATTTTGCAATCTTCAGTTTTAGCAAATCATCCCCAATGTCTATTCATACTGCCATGTCCCTGTATGCTGACAGCAACAGTGGGGGAATTCCATTACTTAGCCGTTTATTTTTCTTCACCATAACTGGCTCCTGGATTCCAGGTGGAAAGTCAAGGACTCCATGTTCCACTTGGTTTATTTAAACTGGAGAGAGAAGGTATAATCCATCTGTTGTTTTAATTCTCTCTATAGTCATGAAAATATGCAGAACCCTTTATAATGGCCACAGCAGGTATGCAGATCCAGGAACTCTAATGCAGAGATATCAACAAGTGAACCCCAAGAGATTTAGGAAATTGCCTGGTGGCTTACTTCACCAGCATTTCCAGTTGCGAGTGGGCTGAACCATTTTTGTATTTTGTGGCATTCTGTCAGTTAATTAATTCATATATTATTGGTTTAAGAACCACATCTATATCCATACCATCTATACATTTTACAGTGGTGTGTAAACTGTTACAATGCCTTATTGCAGATTTGAACATTTCTCACCTCGTGTAATTTCTCTTGCCTCTCTTCACAATGAGGAATCCCCCGAAGACTTGGAGGATATATCAGAAGCAAACATTTGTGTGCTCAGGCTGGAAATATATAGAAATTGTTATAGTTTTACACAAAGTAACATGAAAGTATGTTGTATTAGTGCTCATGCACATGGGCATATTCGCCCATGTAGCATAGACTGGAATATTTTGGTTTCTGGGAGCTAATGGTGCTACGTACATAGCGCTACACTTATTTTGTTTTATCCTTGTATGCACATATCCTACTGGCTGTGTTAGCTGCTTACTTCCCCTCTTTTTATAGGGCAGCGCAGAATTATTTGGTACATATGCAAGTATAAGACCCTACTCTTGCATGTGGCACATGCAAGCAGATGTAATGTCCCAATTGCAGGTAGTGTGTGTTTGGGACATTGCCTCTGTGTGTGTGTAAGTCATTTTATGCAAGTAGTGATGCATAACTACATGCAGCCACCTTCACCCATTCATGCCTATGGTTGGCTCTACACAACACAAGGAGCCCTCAAGCACTAAAATAAACCCATCTCTCTGCACTATACGGGCAAATGCATCCATGTACATAAGCCCCAAAAAAATTTCTTTGGAGCCAAAACTATAAGCTTTTTTTTAGTAGCCTTTGAATATAAATGTTAGTGTACATGCCAAAATGTTTAAAATTTGTAGTACTGATTTGATATCTTCAACATGCTGGTATTTTCTGTTGACTAATCATAAGAGTTTTCTAGGATTAGGCAATTGGCCCTAATGGGACACTCATTGGATTGTTAGTTCTTTGGGGAAACACTGTTTTAGCAGTATTGTTTACATATTACACATTCAGATGTTTCTTGTATGTGATGTGATTGTTCCTGTTTACTGAAATGTTGAGCTACTGACCTCTCTCCTTTGAAGACCATCTCAAAGTCTTCTCGATTGCTGACCTTTTGGTATAAATATTCGGAGAGCTCCAAACATATGTTGATCTGTTGTTCAAACCCCTCAGTGCCCTGTTTGAAAAAGAAAGATATCAAATCAATATCCTGTTTTTATTTGTCCTTAACTAAACATGCAGGAGCTGGTGGTTATGTAGCATTACTATTGTCATTATTACTATGATCATTTTAGACATGCTTCACATACAGGATTATTGCAGTTAAATTTCATTTCAGGCCTCGTTCACACGTGCGTACCACAGTGTACACTTATGTAAGGGCCGTGTTTGCCTACATAGGAATGTAAGCTGTGTTTAGGGCCATGCGGGTGTCAGTTTTGGAACAGGGGCTGTGTCTGTGCATCAGCTGCGTCCCAATTGACATGAATGAGACTGCCTGCATGGGGATGCCAGTGCTCTGTGACCAAGCCCCAGTGATTAAAAAAAATGGGAAAGACAATCGTTAGCATTATTAATATGACTCACATTGCAATCAAGTTACTAATTATTTTAGGTAAAGTCAGTTTGCTAAAGAATGAAAATTGAAGTGTAGCCAACTTTCATAACCACTAAAAGTGCTATAAATGTGTATTTTGTTATCAAAGTAAACAGAGATAACTGTATTGTCTCCTTTTTATATTGTAAAGCACTACATACACTGTTGGCGCTATATAAATCCTGTATGATAATAATACTATGTTGTATATAAAGTTGTTTTATGTATTTTAAGACTTCGGTAACACCACAGAGGTGCGGTCGATTGTGTGCATTCTTTTTTGCACATTGCTGTGTGTCACATTTGGGGCAGACCATTTATTTCAAAGGGCTGCTCTGTGTGAGATAAATGCACAAAAAAAGATGCCTGCTCCATTTTAAAAATTGCACTGCGCCAAAGTGCATGGTACTGTGGTACCATATGTATTGGCATAAGTGAACAGGCACACAATGCAACAAGCGTGAACAAAGCCTAAGTCTTATAAACCAAAGTTTGTTGGCTTTTTTTGTTTTATTCAATTAATGAACCTAACAAAACCATTAAATGTCAAATGTCTGAAATTGTCAACACCAAATATTAGAGCCCTGTTCATTTTAAGTTTAAGAGTATAGTTCTTGCTGATCAGTACCAATCAGAGCCTCAGATGTCACCTTAAGTCTGACAGTTGCTGGTCTGTCAACTATGTTACCTAACACACTCTGGGGATTTCATAAAGAGAATCTACAACTTTAGAATTTCACACACACACACGTTCTGTAATATCAAATGTTTCAAAGCAGCCCGGCATAAAATTACCTGGCAAAGAGACTGCTGGGTTTAGAGGAACAGAGGCGAGGGAATTATTTATTTGTGGGGTTAAAACGGGAACTGTGGGTAAAGCTGAGGAGTAGAAAAACACACACAATGTGAGAGCTATACAATACATATTAGTATAGTGGATGGAGACTATTCTGAAATGCACATGATCCTGTCACAAAAACAAAAACAAAATTATTAATAAAAAAAAACAAAAAAAAACATATGGATTAGAAGCAATTACAATTTTTTTTTTGCTGTTCAGAAAACTTCAGATGCACTCAGTTAAAGGAGTAGGTCATGACTAGCCCACAATGTCACATATCAATTGTTGAAGTATCTTTAAACATTGCTGAAGAATTCTGAAAAATTGCTAACTTCTGTAGTTAAAGCGGTGTTCCAGCCGTTTTTGTTTTTTTTTTCTAAAGTCAGAAACTACAAACACTGTAGCTACTGACTTTTAATAAGGGCACTTACCAGTCCAGCGAGCCCATGATGTCGGCCCCCGAGGCCGATCCGTCCAACGGATTGGGTGCCGGCGTCACCATTGCAACTAAGGGAAACCGGCAGTGGAGCCTTGCAACTTCACTGCCCGTTTCCTACTGCGCATGCACAAGTCGCGCGGTGCTTTGTGAATGGCCCCAGTCATCTTCTGGGACACACAGACACACACAGGTCCAAGAAGACAACGCGGGAGCTCGCCAAAGAGGAGGAAGTGACGGAACAGCTCCGCGGACTAGGAAGAGGAAGACTGCCTAGCAACAGGGGTTTCTGGTAAGTAAAACATTTTTTCCTATGTTTAATTTATTTCAAAGAAAATTTTAATGTATAAATGTTTTTTAGGGTGGACCTCCGCTTTAATCATTCCATTTAGTACGATAGCCATGACAAAGCGGAGATTTATAGCTACAAAAGACAGATCATAGCAATATTAAGATAAAGAAAATAGGAGGAATTTGCAGTAACCATGTGATCATGGCAAAGCTGAAATCTGGAGCTCCATCTGTCGTTTTAGGAACCAAGTTGTGCATGAAGTCTTTTGTAGCATGATGGAAGTTTAAATTGCATGTCTGGGGGAGAGCTGAATGACTGAATTCACACGTAGACAATTTCTGTCAGAAATCAGCTTCTAACTTCCTGTAGTGAGCGGACTTCACCCTGCATTGAAATCCCAAGCAGTGTCGTCACGTCAGCCCTTCCTAATTCTCCCCTGGTGGACTATAGAACTCATCCCCTTCATTTCCATGACAGAGAAATCAACCAAGGCTGACAACACAGATATGGGCCACTAAAAGTGAAAGGTTTACTTTGCAGAAGAACAAATATTAATGCATTTACACTTTTTACACATTTGTACAGAAGATTAAATATTTCCCATAGATGTAACTTACAACTAACTATAACAGTCATTTTAAGTAATAATCAATTTTGGTAACCTCCTGTATCTGCTACATAAATATTCATGGCTATACTTATGACTCATGAATTAACAGCGGCAAAGCAAACGATAACAAATGAAACAGAAGGCCTGGCTCTTGAACACAGTCAAAATGAGGTTGCCCTGGACAATAATTAATGAAAAGTCTGACAGTGAAAATTTTGGGTACAATAACTAAAACTATGAAGATATGGACACTGTGGGTCTCCCGATAACTACCCAGACTTTGATAGATGACCTCTGGAGCTCCGATAACAATTCTAGACCATCACTACTGAGTCTGAACATGATAGAACCCCCCTCAGCTTGAAACTAGTCCTCAGCTTAGTCTTTTTCCTCATCCTTTCCCCTTCCTTTTTTCGTATTCAATGTTTTTCCATAGTCTACCCTATTTACAGTTGTGCTCATAAGTTTGCATACCTTGGCAGAATTTATGATTTCTTGACCATTTTTCAGAGAATATGAATAATAAACACAAACTTTTTTCACTCATTGATAATAAATGGCTTCAGGCAAACACTAACCAACAACTGGGTTTTCCCTTTTTAAATCATAATCACAGCAAAAACTACCCAAATGACCCTGATCAAAAGTTTACATACCCTGGTGATTTTGGCCTGATAACATGCACACAAGTTGACACAAAGGGGTTTGAATGGCTATTAAAAAGGTAACCATCCTCATCTGTGATCTGTTTGCTTGTTTTGTGTGTGTGTGTGTGTGTATGTATATATAAGGTAAAAGGTAAATGCGTTTCTGGAACGCAAAAGAGTTGTCAAAAGGATCTGCAGGAAAAGGTAGTTGAACTGTATAAAACAGGAAAAGGGATATAAAAAGTTATCCAAGGAATTTAGAATGCCATTCAGCAGTGTACAAACGCTAATCAAGAAGTGGAAAATGAGGGGTTCTGTTGAAACCAAACCACGGTCAGGTAGACCAACTAAAATTACAGCCACAACTGCCAGGAAAATTGTTCGGGGTGCAAAGAAAAACCCACAAATAACTTCAGATGATATACAGGACACTCTGAAAACGTGGTGTGGCTGTTTCAAGATGCACAATAAGGAGGCACTTGAAGAAAGATGGGCTGCATGGTCGGGTCGCCAGAAGAAATCCATTACTACGCAAATGTCACAAAGTATCCCACTTACATTACGCCAAACAGCACAGAGACAAGCCTCAAACCTTCTAGCACAAAGTTATTTTGAGTGATGAGACCAAAATTGAGCTTTTTGGCCACAACCATAAAATGCTACATTTGGAGAGTAGTCAACAAGGCCTATGAAAGGTACACCATTCCTACTGTGAAACACGGAGGTGGATAGCTGATGTTTTTGGAATGTGTAAGCTACAAAGGCACAGGAAATTTGGTCAAAATAATACAAGGCCAAGTCATCCTGTCATTGGCTACAGCAGAATAATGTGAAGGTTCTGGAGTGGCCATCTCAGTCTCCTGACCTCAAAATCATTGAGCCACTCTGGGTAGATCTCAAATGTGCAGTTCCTGCAAGACAGCCCAAGAATTTACAGGAACTGGAGGCTTTTTGCCAAGAGGAATGGGCAGCTTTACCATCTGAGAAGATAAAGAGCCTCATCCACAAATGACTTCAAGCTGCCATTGATGATGATAAAGGGAGCAATACACGGTATTTGGAACTGGGGTATGTAAACTTTTGATAAGATAATTTGGGTAGTTTCTGTTGTGTTTATAATTTAAAAAGAGTAAACACAGTTGATTGATAATAAATGGCTTCAGCCAAACACTAACCATGAGTGTGAAAGAAAAGTTTTTGCGTTATCATTCATATTCTCTGACAAATGGCCAAGAAATCATAAATTCTGCCAGGGTATGTAAACTTATGAGCACAACTGTACATTGCTTCTTCTCTTTTCTTATTTTTCCCTTGCACAATAAAATTGGATAAGAAAGCTGTCAGACAACATTGTATGGGCAGGCAAGCTGATAGTACGCAAGTCAATCAACTTAGGTACAAACAGCATGCCGGATTTTTCATTCGATTGTTACAGCAGGTATAGCCGCCAGTAATAATTACTGTGTTCTCTCAGCAGGGACAGCTTCCGCACCCCCCTTGCAGGGTGAACCCAATAGCTCCACAGGGGGGATTCCCCCATCAACACTGACTGTTGAGCGAATTTCTGGGGTTGGTGTCTGCGGCCTGGAGGTAGGGCTGGTTTCGACCTTGCCCACGTGTCTGTTTCTGGGAATTTTCCAACATCTCCAACCAGCGTCGGAGTGAGGGTTATAAGCATCTCTCCTGATATCGCTAAATGTTCTGTTCTTATATCTGTTATAAGTTGGAGGACAATAAAGTAAATAATAAATGCTCATTGTTTATGGATTGTGTATTATGTATTATTTTTGTTTTTTCAGTTGTGCTAAACCACACATATCCCCTGAACCCTTTGAAGAAGCCAACACAGAGGAAACGCATCAAAAAAGTTGATCCATATGCATGTTTCTTCAGGTCAGTGGGGCAACTCCTCCTGTAGTGTTTCTCTGGATCCTCTGGGCTACTGACATACCCTAAGGGGGATTTGTTATCTGAGGTGTTGCATCCGTTCTTTGCAGGCACATTTAGGAGACATCACCAGTTTTGGGCTTCTTGACCATACAAGTCTACGCTTCTTGGCGTCTGTTCCCTGATCTCTGGGGTTGGTGTCTGCAGCCTGGGAGGTAGGGCTGGTTTCGACCTTGCACACGTGTCTGTTTCTGCGCATTTTTCAGCATCTCAGCAGAGTGAGAAATATAAGCATCTCTCCTGACATCACTAAATGTTCTCTTATTATATCACTTTTGTTCAGAACCAAACATATCCCCTGCACCCTTTGAAGAACCCAATAGAGGTGAAAAGCACCGGGCCAGGACAAGTTATTCCCTGCTGTAACCTATTTTGGATTTTTAGTCCACCATTACTACAAGCTATATGTATATGATATTACATGCGGGAAGGAAACTACTTCCAGGGGTGATTGTTATTGTTTCGTTAGTACGTGAAGGAACAATCACTGGTTTTTTAGGGGTTAGACCCCCAGTATGTCGTGTTTTTACCATTTGTGTAATAAATACTTTTTTACCTTTACTTAATTACGTATTGACTTTCATTCTAGGGGGGGGGGGTTCTTTCCTGCAACCCGAAGTTGCAGGGGGAAAAAAAAAAATACAAAAAATAAATAAATAAATAAATCTATGGCCTGCCTAACTAACTTTAAATTCACATCTAGTGATACTCAAGAGCACCAGTCTTTTTTTTTTTTTTTCTTTTTTAACCACTTAAAGACTACCCAACGCATATATACTGTGGCAGAGCTGCTCTACTGCATGAAACAATGTACCTGCACGTTGTTTTGTGCACTAGATACTGTGGGCACGTGCTGCACGGCAGGGGAGCCAAACCACGGGTCCGGCGGACCCGATGTCTGCTGGCCATCCGCAATCGCTCCACAGAGAGGCAAAACGGGGATCTGCCTATGTAAACAAGGCAGATCCCCTTTCTGACAGGGAAGTACACAGAGATCTTCTGTTCCTAGTAATTAGGAACAGCGATCTCTGTGTTCTTCCTGTCAGTCCATTCTCCACACAGTTAGAAAAACACTAGCAGGGAACAGTTAACCCTTTGATTGCCCCTGATGTTAACCCCTTCCCTGCCAGTGTTAGTTATACAGTTATCAGTATATTTTCTAGCATGGATCACTGTATTGGTGTTACTGGTCCCCAAAAAGTGTCAATTGGGTCAGATTTGTCTGCCCAGTCCCACTAAAAATGGCTGATCCCATTACTAGTAAATACCAAAAAAAAAAAAAAAAAAGCTCTAATTGTGGGGGGGGGGGGGGGGGGGTGTGCATCAGATTTTATTTGGGTACAGCGTCGCACGACCGGGCAATTGTCAATTAACCACTTCAATACCAGGCACTTATACACCTTCCTGCCCAGTATCTAAGGACTTGATATGTATGTTGAGTCCAGCACTATAGCATTATTATACATTGGTTACATTTGTGGATTTTGCACAGGAATATATATATATATATATATATATATATATATATATATATATATACATACACACACACACACCTTTTTATTTTTGAGTTCATAAATGTTTTTTTGTTTTTTTTTGTATGTTTTTTCCACTAGTATTCATTTCAGATGGTCGTCCTCTGATTAGGAGGCTCACACTATCACTATATAGTTGCATATAACAGTGTGGACACTAGGCAGTGTTTTTTGTAACTTTTGCTTTTTTGTATGTTTTTTTTTTATAATTACCCAGTCATATCAGTACTGCTGGCTCTTTTTGCATATTTGCACTTCCTATGTACTTTAGCACATACTAGAACATACAGTGCCAATTCTATCCCTTTCTTCCTATATTTTTCATGTAACACTTTACCCAAACAAAATTTTCATCATTTTGTTCACACAAATAGAGCTTTATTTTGGTTGTATTTAATCACGACTGGGGGTTTTTTTTTGCTAAATAAATGAAAAAAAAATGACCGAAAATTTTGAAAAAAAAAAATAATAATAATAATAAATAATAATAATGTTTTTCTTTCTCTTATAAAATTTTATAAATAAACAATCTTTCTTCATGAATTTAGGTCAAAATGTATTCTGCTACATTTCT
The DNA here is from genome assembly GCF_042186555.1 of Aquarana catesbeiana. Taxonomy (NCBI): domain Eukaryota; kingdom Metazoa; phylum Chordata; class Amphibia; order Anura; family Ranidae; genus Aquarana; species Aquarana catesbeiana. Next base: position 407,564,453 of record NC_133326.1, on the reverse strand, counting down.
TTGGGGACAATAACCCAAATCACTGTATATTAGTCTGTAGGAACATTAAAGAGTACACAAACTATGGTATATTTATTTGAAAATTGATGAATCCTGAAGTACTGACGGCCTATCTCATTTCTTGAGGCCCAAAAATGTCAGGACAGTACAAATATCCCCAAATTACCACTTTTTGGAAAGTAGACAGTCCAAAGCTATTTAGTAAAAGGCATGGCGAGTTTTTTGAAGTTGTCATAAGTATTTTTACATACGTTCACCAGTGCAGTACAGCGTTATCATATAACGGGTGTGGTGGTGATCAGGGACACTGACTGGCGACAGTACGAAAGAAAAAAAAAAAAAAGAAGGTTCCCCCCCCCCGGCTTGCATATAGAATATGAATTTCATTGCTATATACAAGCATGTCACTGAATTAAATCAATTCAGTTTATTTTGTTGATTTGTTGTGATTGGTCAGAGCTAATCACAAGGTACAGATGGGCTGTGATTGGCCCAGTCTGAACCATGTGATCACAGCTAGCAGCACAATTGTATACAATGGATGGCTTGAAATGAAGTCTTCCATTGTGTATACAACTGACAATTGGTTACAGCAGTCACATGGTACCGGCAGCAAGCCAGTACAGTGATCAGTCATCGGCTGTGTCTGGTGGATGTAGCCGGTGATAGATCACGCCAGGTTCTGGGAGGGCGTCATACGATGTCCACCTGGATCGACGAGAGGTTCCCGCCAGCCCCATGAGTGAACCAGTTAAAACAACAAAAAATTAATTAGCTATATCCAACAGCATATCAATTTTCTTCATTAGTTATACACAAGAGCTTGTTTAAATGCTGCACTGAGAGAAATATGAAGGCCGTCATTGCTGATTAGGTTGCGTTCTTGTCTCTGGGCAGCATACAGTATTTGCATGCAGCTAGTCAAATGAAGCATTCTGATCTGCATTCTTGTCCCAGGAAAGTAACAGTGGGATTTACTAAAAGTGGAGAGTTCAAACTCTGGTGCAGCTGTGCACGGTAGCCAATCAGTTTCTAACTTCAGCTTGTTCAATTAAGCTTTTTAGTAAATTACTGTATAACACGCACCCCAATTTTAACCACTTCAGTACAGGGCACTTTACCCCCTTCCTGCCCAGGCTAATTTTCAGCTTTCAGCGCTGTCGAACTTTGAATGACAATTGTACGGTCATGCAACGCTGTACCCAAATGATTTTGATCATTTTTTTTCCCCACAAATAGAGCTTTCTTTTGGTGGTATTTGATCACCTCTGCGGTTTTTATTTTTTGCGCTATAAACAAAAAAAGTGACAATTTTGAAAAAATATATATATATATTATTTTGTACTTTTTGCAATCATCTTTTTTTTTTTTTTTAAAGAATTAAAAAAATTGTTTTATCCTTAGTTTAGGCCACTCTGTATTCTTCTATATATATATATATATATATATATATTTTTTTTTTTAACTAGAAATATCGCAATAAGTGTATATTGATTGGTTTGCGCAAAAAAGTTATAGCACCTACAAAATAGGTCATTGATTTATGGCATTTTAATTTTTTTATTTTTTTTTTCTAGTAATGGCGGTGATCTGTGATTTTTATCGTGACTGCGACATTGCGCCGGACAGATCGGACACTTTTGACACTTTTTTTTAAAAATCATTGACATTTATACAGCGATCAGTGCTATAAATATCCACTGATTACTGTGTGAATGTCACTGGAAAGGAAGGGGTTAACAATAGGGGGAGATCAAGGGGCTAACCTAGGTGTGTTCTAACTATTTACACACACAGATTCATGTTCCTGCTCTGTCACGAGCGATCGTGGGTGTCTGGCGGACACAGTGGCCGCCGGGCACGCGCATCAGCTCCTTGGTGACGCGCAGGGCACACGCCCCCTATTCCGGCAGGAAGCCAAGGACGTTGTATGACGCCTGCCGGGGATAGGAGAGCCACCTTGCGGATGTCATATGACTATGGGTGGGATGGGAAGTGGTTAAGAGGGAAGTTTTAGGAAAAAAAAAATTAAAGAAATAAGCTTTCCAAGTCCCTTTTACATTCCAAAGCCCCCACTGCACATTACATAGACCCCTGCAATTACACTATGCAGACCCCCCCCCAACACATTACGTAGCCCACCTATACACTGCACAGCCTCCTCATCCTGCACAGTACACAGCTCATTTACATTGCACAGCCCCCTTGCACTCCCAGGAGACCCCCGGTCTCCTGGGACAGCACTGCCAGCATACTCCAAAGTTAAAAAAAAAAAAAATTATCAGTGCCAGTCTCTTCTCACAGACCCTTCCCACACTGTGCTGTCATTACAAACACCTCACTAGCCCCATTCTCTCCAGCTGGTCACGTGATCGCTCTCCTCTGATGTTTCACATGACCGCTCTCCTCCTCCAATCTAAAGCTACACTCGGAGGGGGAGGAGGAGAGCGGCCGGAAAGAACGGGGAGAATGAGGCATCTGCGGACTCCAGTTCACCATGACACTTTTACACAGCCTACAAAAGGACACATGTGAAGGGACTGGCAGTGACCCTCTTCCATTTTTAGAGTACACCGGCGGGCCGACCCAGGGCAAGGAGAGGTGGGGCCACCAGCATGACACTGCTGCCCAATCCCTGCTTTACTTTGGAAGAAAAAAAAAGAAATATCTGTGTATAACACGCAGGAAGCTTGTCCTCTGTTTTCTGGGGATAAAGTGCCTGTTATACACCTATAAATATGGTAACCACAATGTGTTGAAGTCTTTGGATCAGCATGACAGACAGTCAACACCTATTTTCTTAGTGCAGATTGTCTTTAAAATAACTCGCCAGCACGTGCCATACGTTCTCATTAGCCCCTTCGAAGCTGCAGCTGTATGCCGACTCCCAGCAAGCCTTGTCCTCCCCACACATTGCTGGGCGTCACCGTCGTCTCCCTCAGTTCCAGGGTCTTGCTGCTGTCAGGCTTCTCGACTCTTGCTTTTGGCAGATCTTTTAACGTGTCATTGTCCTGATTCTATGGGAGAGACATCACCAATTCATATCATAGGAATATAATCATAGGAATATAATCAAACTAGTTATCAGACTTTTAAAGATAAAAGCAATGATTACACTACTCCTAGTGTTAAACACGTATTCACCATTTAAAGCCCCACTCAAACCAAAATATTTTAATATAGCAAGGAAGGGTTAGAAAAAATCTGAGTTGATCTTTAAACACCAACATACACCAGCATGTGATTATTACAACATCAAAATGTGTAGCAGCATAATGAGCATGGAATGTATGTAGTATATGCCCATCCATCACAAGGTAAGGGACATTCTCATTGGTCATAGTACTTGGCATCTTTGAGGCACAACATATCTCAGTATACAACACTTTGCCTAGAAGATGCAAACAGTCCTTCTATTGTAACATGTAAATATAATTACATTATTGATATGCCTTGGACCCTTTTAGCAATATTTGAAGTGCATCAAACTGTCACAAAACTTGAGTACCGAAAGTGATATTCACTACAGATCTGTACCTGTGGGGAACTACACACAGCAAATAGGGAGCCCTGACAAAAACAAGCTGTGCAGATAAGTGTCAAGTACCCCAATCTAGGATAGCTGGTAATATGCTGGGTATGTTTTTGTTATTTTGTAATACACAAAGCAACTTCCATGTGCACCTTACTGTAAAGGCTAGTTATAGATTGGGGTGGTTGTCACTTATCTGCACAGCTTTTCAGCTGCATTGTGCGTGGCGACACATTGGATGCTTTCAGCTGCCATTGTGCTTTTGCTGGGCATCCAATGTGTCCCTGAATCTTTAGGGAGGGGCGAGCCCCCTCCAAGCAAACCTGCCCTTAATTTATCCCCTGCTATATGTGCTTCAACTTGGGAGACTGAAAACTATAGTTAGGAACACAGAAAACCACAGCCTTGGGAGGCACTGTGGCTTTCACATAGATTTGCAAATGTGTGCAACTTAACCCTTTGTCATTCACATACACTGTTGGGTTTTTTTCTCAGGCTAGCTGGTAAGTGTGCTGGGAAATTTTTTGTTTTGTAACCTGACAAAGACTGCTCAGATGAGAACAGGAAAGCTCTTTAGTACAAATTCTAAAACAAAGGCCCCTCCAAAAATTTGAATTGACTTCTTCACATTCAAGAAATAAGTGGAAACCCCTCCACTTGAGGTCTCATGTAGGTCTCTCAGTTTGGTTCAAGCCCAGCTCTGTGTCCAGGAGAGTTCTCTTGTACCTGTTGAGAGAAGCGGAGTCTGTTTAGTCATCAGTTTGGAGAGAGTTTCTGTCACAGACCTAGCCGGGACAGAGGCTGTTGGAGAGGACTGTATGCAAGCCTGTTGCCTTTTGATTATGGGCCCTGGATTTTCAGTGGATTCATTCTGTTGGGACACATCCTGTGAGGAGATGCTGGTGTCATCAACCTGTGTTTATGTTAATTGAATGAGCTAATGACATTGTCCTCTATACAATGTAGGAGACGGGACGACTGCTATTGTGTTAATTAACTGTATGAAGCTCGGTGACCACAAGTCTGGGCGAAAGGTCATGTCTCAGTCACCTAGGCTGTATAAAGGATTAGATAATTAGCTCATGTTAATTAAGTTACAGTTGTATTGTTAGAGGAGGTTCCAACGGCATATAAAGTCTTGTAACTTTGATTCATAAAACAGTCCATGTTAGCAGTGAAGCAAGTGTCGCCTTGTTTTCTGCTCAGAGAGGTTGGAATATCTGATATCTGTATACAGACTGGGAGGAAGTGGTATATGACGGAAGCACTCAAGCGGAGTGTGGGACGTTCCGTGACAGTTTCGATTTATCATCACAGTAAATCTGAACTGTACTGTGTAGGATGTGAGGGCTGTTGGTGCTTTGACTTGAAACCAACAAATTCAGGATTTATGGCATGAATATAGTGGCCGCCACTGTCAACCATTCCTTCAGGGTTCCCAGTGCACTCATTGCCCAGCTATAATGCCGAGCCTCTAGCATCACAACTTTCAAAAGTTACTGACACAAAACAAATATGCATACTAGGGGTTATGATGATGCCTTTCTGCAGGATATTTCCAGGTCCATGACTAAGAAGGTATTAAAAAAGGAAAAAGGTAGGCAACGGGAATCCTCACATTTCAGTATACCTTTCTCTAAGACCCCTTTCACACTGGGGCGCTTTACAGGAGCTACAGCGCTAAAAATTGCGCCTGCAAAGCGCCTTGAAACAGCCGCTGCAGTCTCTCCAATGTGAAAGCCCCGAGGGCTTTCACACTGGATCGGTGCACTGGCAGGACGCTGAAAAGAGTCCTGCTAGCAGCATCTTTGGAGCAGTGAAGGAGCGGTGTATACACCACTCCTGCCCATTGAAATCAATGGGGCAGCGTGACTATACCACCGGCATAGTGCTGCTGCAGCGGCGCTTTGCGAGCAGTTTTAACCCTTTTTCGCCCCCACAGCCCCAGTGTGAAAGGGGCCTAAAGGACCATCACCGGCATCTGCTAAAATGAAGGAGAAGCCAATCTGAACTCTGATCCTCCACTTTGGCTGTCATGAAGATGTGTGATCAAGGAATAATAGAGAGAATATTTTTATGCTGGGGCCCATTCGAAGTGAGGAGGATGCATAAATGCAGTTTGCTGGAATGCACAATAAATCAATAAATTGCAAAATATGTCAATAGAATTCCTTTCCTAAAACCACACTAAACCCAAATGTACCGATGACAAACATGTGACAACCACAGCAGCCTGTTCTCTGTAAAGTTTGAAAAATGCAAGAATCTGCCTGGCTGCCACAGAGACTAACGTACTCCTTCCTCCAGCATATGTTCCACCAAGCAAGTCTGATGTCTGACGTATTTACTCTTCTTCCTTATCTTAGGTTGTTAATTCATTTTACTGTACATCCCTTAAAAGCTTTTGTGGCTCCCTCAGTAAGGTTTGCATTGTCTAGTTTGCTGTGCTGCAACAAGGGAAAAGCTGATTACAACCAAAGACAAGCACATCCTAATGGATTCACTCCCAAGGCCAGATCACATGCAAATGACTGCTGCTGAGCCTGCCTTCTGCCCGGGAATCTACAGTATACAATCTCCCTGTACTGAGTTGTGTTGTATTAAACCAAGTGACATTATACAAGAATAAAATATAATTTCTACAGATTAATAAACTAGATCAGAAGAGCGTGGACTACTTGAAGTGGTTCTAAAGGCAGGTTTTCTACCGGAATACATTCTCTGCATTAAAAATAAAAAACCTTTCCCACTGTTTGTGCCTTTCCATCTCACCCTAAACACTTACCTGACACCGCTCTCCATCCAGCGCTGTGCCCACCTGCAGCCCGACTATGCTCTCTCTTACTGCATTCATGGGCTTGGCTGAGAGCAGTGGAAGCCATTGGTTCCCGCTGCTGAGAGCCAAATTTAATGAGGAAGTAGGGGGTGGGGCCAAGCCGTGCATGTCAATGGACACACACAGCCTGGCTCAGGATCAACCCCACACTAGTGTCCTCAGAGACCAGGAGGAGCCAAAAGTGCAAGGGACTCCAGAAGAGGTAGTACAGGACCACTCTGTGCAATACTTGCACAGAGCAGGTAAGTATAACATGTTTGTTTTTCTAATTGAAAAAAAAAATAATAAATTACAACTTTGCAATCACTTTAAGGCAGAACTCCAGTCCAAAAAAAATATTTAATTATTAAAAGATTCATAAAAAAATAATATATATATATTATATACAGTGGGGACAGAAAGTATTCAGACCCCCTTAAATTTTTCACTCTTTGTTATATTGCAGCCATTTGCTAAAATCATTTCAGTTCATTTTTTTCCTCATTAATGTACACACAGCACCCCATATTGACAGAAAAATACAGAATTGTTGACATTTTTGCAGATTTATTAAAAAAGAAAAACTGAAATATCACATGGTCCTAAGTATTTAGACCCTTTGCTCAGTATTTAGTAGAAGCACCCTTTTGATCTAATACAGCCATGAGTCTTTTTGGTAAAGTTGCAACAAGTTTTTCATACCTGGATTTAGGGATCCTCTGCCATTCCTCCTTGCAGATCCTCTCCAGTTCTGTCAGGTTGGGTGGTAAACGTTGGTGGACAGCCATTTTTAGGTCTCTCCAGAGATGCTCAATTGGGTTTAAGTCAGGGCTCTGGCTGGGCCATTCAAGAACAGTCACGGAGTTGTTGTGAGGCCACTCCATTATTTTAGCTGTGTGCTTAGGGTCATTGTCTTGTTGGAAGGTAAACCTTCGGCCCAGTCTGAGGTTCTGAGCACTCTGGAGAAGGTTTTCATCCAGGATATCCCTGTACTTGGCCCCATTCATCTTTCCCTCGATTGCAACCAGTCGTCCTGTCCCTGCAGCTGAAAAACACCCCCACAGCATGATGCTGCCACCACCATGCTTCATTGTTGGGACTGTATTGGCAGGTGATGAGCAGTGCCTGGTTTTCTCCACACATACCGCTTAGAATCAAGGCCAAAAAGTTCTATCTTGGTCTCATCAGACCAGAGAATCTTATTTCTCACCATCTTGGAGTCCTTCAGGTGTTTTTTAGCAAACTCCATGCGGGATTTCATGTGTCTTGCACTGTGGAGAGGCTTCCGTCGGGCCACTCTGCCATAGAGCCCCGACTGGTGGAGGGCTGCAGAGATGGTTGACTTTCTACAACTTTCTCCCATCTCCCGACTGCATCTCTGGAGCTCAGCCACAGTGATCTTTGTGTTCTTCTTTACCTCTCTCACCAAGGCTCTTCTCCCCCGATAGCTCAGTTTGGTCAGACGGCCATCTCTAGGAAGGGTTCTGGTCATCCCAAACATCTTCCATTTAAGGATTATGGAGGCCACTATGCTCTTAGGAACCTTAAGTGCAGCAGAAATTTTTTTGTAACCTTGGTCAGATCTGTGCCTTGCCACAATTCTGTCTCTGAGCTCTTCAGGCAGTTCCTCAAATGATTCTCATTTGCTCTGACATGCACTGTGAGCTGTAAGGTCTTATATAGACAGGTGTGTGGCTTTCCTAATCAAGTCCAATCAGTATAATCAAACACAGCTGGACTCAATTGAAGGTGTAGAACCATCTCAAGGATGATCAGAAGAAATGGACAGTTAAATATATGAGTGTCACGGCAAAGGGTCTGAATACTTAGGACCATGTGATATTTCAGTTTTTCTTTTTTAATAAATCTGCAAAAATGTCAACAATTCTGTGTCTTTCTGTCAATGTGGGGTGCTGTGTGTACATTAATGAGGAAAAAAATTAACTCAAATGATTTTGGCAAATGGCTGCAATATAATAAATAGTGAAAAATTTAAGGGGGTCTGAATACTTTCTGTCCCATATATATATATATATATATATATATATATATATATATATATATATATATATATATATATATATATATATACTGTATATATATATATATATATATATATAGCACCTTCTCTCTAGGAGGATGACATTTGGATGTCTGGTGAGATCAGACTATACTAGAGAGAACTCCCAACAATTGCAAGGAATGAAAAGAGAGATTTTCTCAGCAAGAGACAAGCTGTAGACAGAGAATCGAACAACTTGAAAAGTGCCATGGGGCTACTTGGTAAAGGATCCAACAAAATAATCGCATAAGGTGTGATATCTGGGGATAAGAAACCACCACCATGTGCCTCTAAGTCCAAGGCTTATATAAATAATAAACTTGGCTGATGGCTGACTGAGAGATTCTTGAGAAAGACTGGAGAGAAGGAGAAGTGGTATCGGCTTAATAAGAGACTGTGGCTGGGTCATAAAAGCGGAATTGATCTCCTGATGAGAGATCTGGGCAGCTGGTAAGGGGCTGTGATTTTCCAGGTGGAAGGACTTTCCTATCTCACATCACTATTTTCTATGGTGTTTTTCAAGTTTGATGTCACTATTTTATGGAGAGACTTTCTTATATTGTGACCAGCGATCAATCAGCAGCAATACCAGCTCACTTCTTTTAGAAAATAACTCCCACATGTACCTTTATTACATCAAGATGCGATTTCTTTTTATGATGTGATTATTTGCAACATTGTAGTGAGAAAGTACTGTGAAGTACAGTGATTTTATTTAGATAATTGTATTCCTTTATTTTAGTTATGTAGCAATAATTGTGCATTTACATCTTATATTTGATCTCATATAGCGCAGTTTCTTCGTTTAACATTTTGCCAATTGTGGGTATCTCACATTTTAAACTGCAGCAAGACCCCAGTACTTAATCCAGAGCTATGTTAGTTTTGCTTGATTAAATGATTTCCAGAATCGTACAACCAAATTGTCCTGGCCCCAGTCATACCTGTGACTGGATAGTGAAAGAAAAGCTTCTCTCCCCTATTGAAATTGCTTATTCTGATTTCATTGCACACTGTGAGCTTCTTACATTTTACATCAGAAGCTGCAAGTCACACAGAGCAGTCCAATTTCCTGGCTGGAGGACATTATTTAATTCTTCTTCTCCCCCACGTCTGTCCCTGGCTCGCCCCTTTCATCCATTGGTTTCAGTTCTTTCAATAATAGAGGCTCAGCATTACTTGTGGTCATCAAGATTCTATGGACAGCCTCCTGCCAGCCCCTCCCACCAGCTGTGATCTGCCATAGAGAAGCACAGTCTAAAATGACGTATGTCATGAAAATAGAAAAGCTTTCTTTATACATTTCCTTGGCGTGTTGGGGAGGGTGGAAAGGAGGAATCAGGGGAAGGTAAAAATTAAGCAGATTAAACTACTCTGATATTGTGAGAAAAGATTTAAACTTCTCTTCCTGTCTTAGTGAGAGGGCATTAGAGGGGAGGGAAGAGATGGAGACTCTCTCCATTAGCAGAGACAGCATTTCTCATCCTTCTGAGGGGGAAATCTCAGAAAGTCTGCCTGCTCAGCGGTGATTAGCTGGCAGATTCCCTGCTGTGCAGACAGATTCCAATGGGGCCACTCCATGTGGAAGGGGCCCAACACATCTTAGTGCCTTTTGCAGTTTAGACACTAGGGGGAGCCCTCAGTGGCTCCGTGTTATTATGCTGCTTTAACTTCTGAGACAAATTATACCCCACATACTCCCATACTTGCATTGTGAAACAAAGCAGTAGAGCACAATTATTGCTTCAAGAATGCATTCAGGAGGTAAAGCAGAAGTCCCACTGACCCGGTCACCCAACAAATATTAGGGGTGAAACAATGTATAGAGCCAACCAGTTCCACACACAAGTACACAGCACAAGAATATACTTCATCCCATTCTCTGGAAGGTGGTGCTGCAGGCAGATTCAGGTTCACAGTTTCCTTTGGGAGAGAGAGTCCCAGATATCTCATGGATGCCCCTTCCTCTTCCACACCACGAGTACTAAATCTTGTGTATAAGATGAGCAGCAAGAGGTAAGGAATGCATTCCCCCGGGTGTAGGCTCTCAGCACTGCTAGGACTCCTCATTACACCTCACAAACCAGAATGGCATAACAAGCATTATGGGAACAAGGAAATGCTTAGCAAGTCCAGCTCTGGGCTCATGCACATACAGTATCTCACAAAAGTGAGTACACCTCTCACATTTTTGTAAATATTTTATTCTATCTTTTCATGTGACAACACCGAAGAAATTACACTTTGCTACCATGTAAAGTAGTGAGTGTACAGCTTGTATAACAGTGTAAATTTGCTGTCCCCTCAAAATAACTAAACACACAGCCTATAATGTCTAAACCGCTGGCAACAAAAGTGAGTACACCCCTAAGTGAAAATGTCCAAATTGGGCCCAATTAGCCATTTTCCCTCCCCGGTGTCATTTGACTCGTTAGTATTACAAGGTTTCAGGTGTGAATGGGGAGCAGGTGTGTTAAATTTGGTGTTATCGCTCTCACTCTCTCATACTGGTCATAGGAAGTTCAACATGGTATCTCATGGTAAAGAACTCTGAGGAACTAAAAAAAAGAATTGTTGCTCTACATAAAGATGGCCTAGGCTATAAGAAGATTGCCAAGACCCTGAAACTGAGCTGCAGCACGGTGGCCAAGACCATACAGCGGTTTAACAGGACCGGTTCCACTCAGAACAGGCCTTACCATAGTCGACTAAAGAAGTTGAGTGGACGTGCTCAGTGCCATATCCAGAGTTTGTCTTTGGGAAATAGACGTATGAGTGCTGCCAGTATTACTGCAGAGGTTGAAGGGGTGGGGGGTCAGCCTGTCAGTGCTCAGACCATACGCCACACACCGCATCAAATTGGTCTGCATGGCTGTCATCCCAGAAGGAAGCCTCTTCTGAAGATGATGCACAAGAAAGCCCGCAAACGGGTTGCTGAAGAGACGCAGACTAAGGACATGGATTACTGGAACCATGTCCTGTGGTCTGATGAGACCAAGATAAACTTATTTGGTTCAGATGGTGTCAAGCATATGTGGCAGCAACCAGGTGAGGAGTACAAAGACATGTGTGTCTTGCCTACAGTCAAGCATGGTGGTGGGAGTGTCATGGTCTGGGGCTGCATCAGTGCTGCCGGCACTGGGGAGCTACAGTTCATTGAGAGAACCATGAATGCCAACATGTACTGTGACATACTGAAGCAGAGCATGATTCCCTCCCTTCAGAGACTGGGCCGCAGGGCAGTATTAAAACATAACGACACCAAACACAGCTCCAAGACGGCCACTGCCTTGCTAAAGAAGCTGGGGGGGGTAAAGGTCATGGACTGGCCAAGCATCTCTCCAGACCTAAACCCTATTGAGCATCTGTGGGAAATCCTCAAATAGAAGATGGAGGAGCGCAAGGTCTCTAACATCCACCAGCTCCGTGGTGGAGGAGTGGAAGAGGACTCCAGTGGCAACCTGTGAAGCTCTGGTGAATGCCATACCCAAGAGGTTTAAGGCAGTGCTGTAAAATAATGGTGGCCACACAAAATATTGACACTTTGGGCCCAATTTGGACATTTTCACTTAGGGGTGCACTCACTTTTGTTGCCAGCAGTTTAGACATTAATTGCTATGTGTTGAGTTATTTTGAGGGGACAGCAAATTTACACTGTTATACAAGCTGTACACTCACTACTTTACATTGTAGCAAAGTGTAATTTCTTCAGTGTTGTCACATGAAAAGATAGAATAAAATATTTACAAAAATGTGAGGGGTGTACTGACTTTTGTGAGATACTGTATATATATGATACACATATGTGTGATCTTGCTGGCAGTAATACCCTATGTAACATCTGTTGGCATGCAACGTCTGTAATAATGTAGAGTGCAAAATATTTTGTACCCGTGTACATAGGCACTCTGTCTGGGCATTCTAATTCATTTTGTTTTTATATAGAATAAGTGAAGTCTGCACATTTCCTGATGCAGCCACACCACTGGGGGGGGGGGGGTTGGTATCTTCTCCCCCCCCCACACCCAGTGCCCCAATTTAACCGCTTAACCACATGTAAAAATCCTTTTTTTGCTAGAAAATTACATAGAACCACCAAACATTATATATGTTTTTGTTTTTTTTGTTTTTTTGTTTTTTTTTTAGCAGAGACCCTAGAGAATAAAATGGTGGTCGTTGCAACTTTTTATCTCGCATGGTATTTACGCAGCAATTTTTCAAACGCTTTTTTTTGGAAAATAAAACGGTTTCAAGGTTTAAAAAAAAAAACAAAACAGTAAAGTTAGCCCAATTTTTTTACATAACGTGAAAGATAATGTTACGCCGAGTAAATAGATACCCAACATGTCATGCTTCAAAATTGATGGAATTCATGGAATGGTGCCAAACTTCGGTACTTAAAAATCCCCCATGAGCGACGCTTTAAATTATTTTACTAGGTCTAGAATTATTGCTCTCACAGTAACCTTCACGGTGATACCTCACACGTGTTTACATATGTGGGCGTGACTTACGTATGCGTTCGCTTCTGCATGCGAGCACATGGGGACAGGGGCGCTTTAACCTCTTGCTTACTGGGCACTTAAACACTTAAACCCACCTCCTCCCCAGACCAATTTTCAGCTTTCAACGCTGTCACACTTTGAATGACAATGGCGCGGTCATGATACACTGTACCCAAATGAAATTTTTATCATTTTTTTCACATAAATGGAGCTTTCTTTTGGTGGTATTTAACCACCATTTGGGTTTTTATTTTTTGCTAAACAAAAAAAGACAGAAATTTTTGGGAGAAAAAAAACGTTTCATAGTTTGTTATAAAATTTTGCAAACAGGTAATTTTCCTCCTTCATTGATATTCGCTGATGAGGCAGCACTGATGGGCACAGATAAGGCGACAATGAAAGGCACAGATAAAACTACACTGATGGGACCTGATGGGTGGCACTGATGAGTGGCACTGATGGGTGGCACTGATGGATGTCACTGATGGACACTGATAGGTGGCACTGGTAGATGGTATTGATAGGCAGCACTGGTAATTCCACACTGATTAATTTATAGGCGGCGCTGGTGGGCACTGGTAGGTGGCGCTGGTGGGCACTGGTAGGTACCTCCATGATCTGGACCGATGTCCCTCTTGCAGCCGCCGGTGATCGGCTTTTTTTTCCCCTCCTCACGCTATCAGCGTGAGGAGGTAAAATAGCTGATTACCGGCTCTGTTTACATCACATGATCAGCTGTCATTGGCTGACAGCTGATCACGTGGTAATCGGTCCAGATCAACCCTTACTACGATCTGTGATCAGGGGAGTCTCATAGACTCGCTGATCACAGTGCGCGCCCCGCAGGGGGCGTGCACGCCACTTAAGCACGGGAGGATGTCCAGGGACACCCTCCTGGCAAATTAAGTCCGTGCTGTAGCCGTCTTTTTGGCTATAGCGTGGACGGCAAGTGGTTAAACATTTTTTTTTTATTATTAATTTTACTTTTATTTTTCTAGTTTGAAACTTTTTTTACTTTTTTTTTTATATCACTTTTATTCCTAGTACAAGGAATGTAAACATCCCTTGTAATAGGAATAAGCATGACAGGTCCTCTTTGCAGTGACATATGGGGTCAATAAGTCCCCACATTTCACCTCTAGGCTGGGAAGCCTGAAATTAAAAAAGAAGATTTTTTTTTAAGAAGATCTCAGCTTCCCAGCCGAGGCGGCGACATTTTTTCAAATGCAGGGGCCGGGCGTGACATCATAACATTGCGCCTGGCCTCCGAACGATCATAGACTCCAGGGACCATCAGGTCTGCCAGAAATCTCTATGGTCAGCATCTGGCGCTAAAAGAAGATATGTGAATGATGTCTGCAGCTGCAGGCATCATTCAGATATCACCGCTCAAACCAGATGACGTCATATGATGTGCGGTGGGCGGGAAGCGGTTAAAGAGGAGTTCCAGCCACCTATGGAAAAAATTAAAAGTCGACAGCTACAAAAACTGCAGCTGCTGACTTTTAAAAAACAACCACTCGGAGCTGACGCCAAGATGGCCGCTCAGTGAACCAGAGTGGCTGACATGCTGACACGCTCCAGAGACTAGATGCTGAAGACGCCATAGTATAGGAAGGTGCGGGCGGCTGATTTAAATGCCCAAACACCTATGCTTGGCCCCAAAATCCTAACACTATTAGTGGACTGCCTTGTTTAACAAGCGGATGGATTTAACAGGATTGGCAAACATCTGAACAGACAGCGTTCAAGGGAGATCGTACGATCCAGAGGTGAAACGGTACCTGTGGAGTGCCGATGAAGTGATCGGGGACGAGACCACGTGACAGCACAGAGCCAGACGGGAACCTTGGCGTGTCTGCACACACAGACGGCAGAGACGGCGGGGATAGCTCACTGGCGGGACGCGCGCGGTGGTGGATGCCTCAGATTCCAAACGGCAGTGATCAGGAAGACCGGCTGAACTCCCCCTGTGTTCTTTTTTCTCTTTTTCCTCTGCTAAAAGCATCTTAGAAGAAATCTCTACTATACAAGCAAGGCGCTTCCTGGAACGGGTAAGATAAACATACCTGCTAGAAACCAGGCTTTCCTTTGGACTTGTAAGTTTTATAAAACATACACAAAGAGATATAAAAAAGATCTTTAAACTAATATAAACTGTGGTCGGTGCTTAGTAATAGAATAGTCCCCTGGAAAATAACATATCATATGGATCAAGAGGATAGGAGCGTTTGGATTCATTTTCTGATGGATATTTTGTGGTTATAAGAGCTTAATAACAGATTTGTCAACAGTGGACATCAAACTCATTGAGCTGATAATAGATCTCGGACTTCTACTTAAGGGGTTAATAGGAGAGATTAAAGAGGACAAAGACAAAGGCTGTCCTCTGTATAATATAGTCATACGAAAAATAAAAGGGCCAACAACTTTCCAAACACATAAAATACCCCTGTGGGGAGGTGGAAGGTGGGTGGAAGGAAAGGGTAGAAAGTAAAGGAAAGGAACCCTTTTAAATATGGCACCGAAGAAAGGAAATAAAACACCACAACTTCAGAAAAATAAGAAGGATAAAATGGAAAATAAAAGTAAAAACCCCACAGGGACACAAACTACACAGACATCGGATATAAAAGAGATTTTTCAACAATTACAGCTACAATCTCCCCGAGCAGCACAAGCCCTACATACATCACAAGATATCTCCAACATTGCAGAAACATCAGTTACATCCAGATCGTCAGGGGAAATACAAATGCATCATCCTAGAAGTAGCTCATTAATAGATACAACAGGCTCAGTAAGTGATCCAAAAGAAGTGGATAAAGAAAATTGGGATATGAGAAAATATATTCAATCCCTCCCAACTAGAGAAGATATGGACCAATATGTGCATAGATTGGAAAATTCATACAAAGCTGAGATACAGGAGCTTAAGGAGTCCACTAAAGCCACACAAGAAAAAACAACTAGATTAGATATAAAAGTTTCACAAACAGAACAAGAACTAAGGAAAATAACGGAAAGTGTACAAAAACAAGGAAATCAAATAAATCAATTAATAAATAGTCTTGATGAGCAAGAAAATAGAAGTAGAAGATCTAATATTAGAATTAGAGGATTAAAAGAAGAGGTGAGCGATTAACTACATTACAAAAGATCTTTCAGGAGCTAATTCAGGGGACAGAGGCAAACGAACTAATAATCGATCAAGCTCATACATGAAAGTATATAGATAGTCCTGCTGGGCCATCGGTTATAAGTTGGAGAGGGGAGGGAGACCACAAATAGTTTACAAATTTGGGTTTAAAGACACTAGCACAGTATCATAAATTGATTATTTAATAATTATATTATAAATTTAGTTTTTGAACGGATGTTGTACAGACACTCTATGTATATTAATAGGTTTTGCACTAAGTGGTCAAATGAGATTGGAGTTGGGGGTAGGGGTATTTCCCCTCCCCCCTCCCCAAATCATAAACGGTGGTTGGGTTTGTGCATAATAAGAATCACTAAGACATATTAGAAGTGATTAAGCATTAGATAATTTGTGATTTATTTTTATTGTTGTGGGAATAAAAGTTCTTCACAGGAATTATACGAACATAAATATTTTAACACTAGATTAGTTTTTGTATGGATGTAATATAGATACTTTATACATCAGGATTTGCATTGTGTGTCATAGGTGGGTATTGGTTTGGAAGGGAAGGAGGGAAGGGGGAAAAAAAAGGAAAAGAGAATTTTATAATTTTTTTTTTTTTTTTTTTGGAATATCTATTGTATTTTTTAAAAAGGGATTAAAAAAGTTCTTCACAGGGATTATGTGAACAAAAAACATTTGTACCACTAGATTAGTTTTTGTATGGATGTAGTATAGATACTTTATACATTAGGATTTGCATTGTGTGTCAGATTGGGATTGATGGTTTGGGGGTTTTTTTTTTGCTTTTTTTTTCTTTTTTGGAATATCTATTGTATTTTTTAGAAAAGGGATTAAAATAGTTCTTCACAGGGATTATACGAACACAAAATAACTTTACCACTAGATTAGTTTTGCATGGATGCAATATAGATACTTTATACATTAGGATCCGCATCAAGTGTCATAAGCGTGATTGATTATTTGGGTTTTTTTTTTTTTCTCTCCCTTTGCGGTACAGGCATTTGGTACATATTGAAAGGTTTTACACTAAATGATATATGCAGGATTGGGGATGGGGGGTGGGGTGTCCCCCCCTCCTTTTTTCCAGTCATAAATGGTGGTTTGGGTCTGTGCATAATAAATACCACCAAGACATAGTAGAAGTGACCAAAAAAGGGAAATTTTTTTTTTTTTTTATAATAAGTTATGAACTAGGCTTATATGAGATCACATGGGATTGTGTGTCGTTTTTTCTTTTCCCCCTCTCTCCCCCCCCCCTTTTTTTTTACCTTTCCTCTCCCCCCCCCCCCTTCTTCTTCTCCTCTTTCTCTATGTGTTAGTATCAGATTTAGAGCTGGCTGGAAAGGATAGGGAAATAGAATAAAAAGGATATAAGACTTATAAATCCTCACTGTTGTTAGATCTTTTGGGAAATAAGGGCAATAAAGGCAATAATAGGAATTATAAAAATAAGAATTAAAAAGTAGCGTGTGGCCACTGACTGAGCGGCAGTAACTGGTCGTCAGGGTCGGCTCTCCCCATTTTAAGGAACTTACATATTAGTAAGATAGACTGTTCTAGAGTCAATAGGTTGTGAGTCGGGAAGTGTGTGTAGTGTGCCTGAGTGGGTCACATTATTTCCCCCTTGGGGTTTTTTTTTTTTTTTGTATCGTCTTATCACTAAGATCTAAAAGAAAATGAAAATATGCTCATACAATATTAGAGGTCTTAATTCAGCATCAAAGAGGTCTCAGGTGCTATACTCTCTCCACAAGCAGAAAGTAGGGGTTGTCTTTTTCCAGGGGGGGGGGGGGGGGGGGGGGGAGACGCATTTCCGTGTAGATCACATTCCCAATCTCCAGAATAGATTCTATACTACATGGTTCCATGATGCTTATAGATACTCTAAATCAAAGGGTGTGTCTATTGCAATACATAAAACAATCCCCTATCAAGTAGTGGAAGAGTGGCGTAATAGGGATGGAAGAGCAATATTACTTAAACTAAATATATATGGTAAAAAATATACTTTTATTAATTTATACTTACCTAATCAAAACCAGCTTAAAGTAGGAATACAAGTAATCAATGAATTAATGGAAAAGGCGGAAGGAATAATAATAATTGGGGGTGACTTTAACTTCGTTATGGATAAAAATATAGACACCACAGCACCGTCGACTATACAGACTAGTAAGGATAAGAAAAAGTTCAAAGATATGATGGCAAGGTGTCAGTTGGGGGATATCTGGCGTGTGATGCATCCACTAGAGAAAAATTTCACGTTTCACTCAAAAGTTCATGGATCATATCATCGATTAGACTTTTTCCTAATAAATCAGAAATGGATAAATGCTATTACCTCAGCCGAAATAGGTAGTTCTATATGGTCTGATCACGCACCTGTATTCCTGAAAATAGACATACTTATGGGTGAGAGTAATAGGAGTAATTGGAGACTTAATGATAATTTGTTGTATAATGAAGTATGTGTAAAAGAGATTAGAAAGGCGATAATGGATTTTTCAAATGATCATATTGGAGATAATACATCCTTACCGATCCAATGGGAGGCATTAAAGTGTGTTATTCGAGGACTCTATATAAAACATGGAGCTAGATTGAAAAAAATGAAAAATAGTAGAACAACTCAACTATGTAAAGAAATATCGATCGTGGAAGCCCAACATAAAGAAAATTTGACGCGGGAAACCTTAATATAACTAATGAAGTTAAAAACAGAGCTACAAACATTGCTGAATGAGAGGACATTACATATTAGAGATAATAATCGTTCCTTATTTTACCAACAGGGCAACAAACCAGGTAAACTTTTGGCAAGGGCCCTAAAAAATAGGGGAAATATATTGCCTATCGTTAAGATTAAGACAGAAACAGGGGACATGAGATATGACCCAAAAGGGATTATGAAAGAGTTTCAGAATTTTTATACGAAACTATATAACATACCTAATCATAACGCAAATAAAGATCCAGAAGGTTATCAGCAAAATATACATCAATATATAAAAGAAACTGCATGAAACAACACAGCTGGAGCAGGAATTTTCAGAAGAAGAAATACAAAGAGTAATTGACTCATTAACTCCGGGGAAAAGTCCAGGTCCAGATGGCTTTTCCCCACGGTTCTATAAAATATTTAAAGAGGAGCTTACGCCTATAATGAAACAGACCTTTAATGCAGTATCTACTACGGTGCCCTTTGGGTCACAGAGTAAACAGGCATTTATCACTCTTGTACCAAAGCCGGATAGGGATCATACCTTATGTAGTAATTATAGACCAATCTCTTTGACGAATATTGATCTCAGAATATACTCCAAAATTATCACCAATAGACTCACCCCCATAATACCCAGTTATATACATTTGGATCAGGCGGGGTTCGTAAAAGGTAGAGAGGCGAGAGATAACACCTTGAAAACAATTACATTAATGGAACATGCACAGAGGGGCTCCATCCCATCCTGTTTAATAGCAATAGATGCTGAAAAAGCGTTTGACAGGGTGGGATGGAGCTTCCTTAAAGAGACATTAACACAATGGGGATTGGGGTCTGTAATGATGGATAAAATAATGGCCCTTTACCAGCACCCAACTGCTAAGATCCGGTTGGGTGGTGGCTTATCAGAGGAAATATATATATCAAATGGAACCAGACAAGGTTGTCCACTATCTCCAATATTATATATACTTGTAATGGAGCATTTATTAAGAGCGATTCGAGAGAATAAAGATATACAAGGAGTAAGAGTGGGGGATATAGAGTATAAGATGTCGGTATATGCAGATGACATTTTGTTATATGTCACAAATCCTCTGATAACGCTACCCAATCTGATAGCAGAATTTAATCGATTTGGAGTGTTGAGTAATTTTAAGGTGAACTATAGTAAATCTGAAGTAATGAATATCAATTTGTCAAAGACAATGGTGGAACTGCTTAAAAAGGATTTTCCCTTCAAATGGCAGGAAAAGGCCATTAAATATCTCGGCACTTTTATTTCCTCTGATTTGAAGAAACTGGAGGATTATAACTATGCCCCGATGGTGCAAAAAATAACAAAAACACTCCAGCAATATGAAAAAGGCACATTTTCTTGGATGGGTAGGATAAATATTATAAAAATGGATATACTTCCCAAAATATTATATATCTTAGAAACGATCCCCATATTTCCAGCGACTAATATCGTGAAAGGGCTTCGCAGGGTAATTGGGCAATTTATATGGGCGGGTAAGACGCCTAGAATCAGTAGAATAGTGCTAAATAAGCCCAAAGAAAATGGGGCTTGGCCCTCCCTAATATAGCAACATACCTCAGAGCAATAATGGTCACTAGAATAATAGACTGGTTCCATAACGGTGATAATAAACAGTGGGTGAGAATAGAAGAAGAGATGACAGGATTAAAACTGAAATCACTGCCTTGGATTAAAAGAGAACAAAGACCGTTAGAAAGATATATGCCTTCCTTAGTAGTTTCGACACTGAAAGCATGGGATATTATGATAAAAAGGGGGTATGGATCTACCTTTAGAGGGCCTATGACCCCACTATTTGGTAACCCAGAGTTCCCACTTGCACTGGAAGCGAAGTCATTTCTTAAATTGGAAAAGGGATAGAGATACTAGGATAATAGAAACGATGGTAGGGGAAAAAGTTCTCCCATTGGAAGATATGGGTGAGGATCATAAAAAAGAATGGATGCAGCACGGCCTACTCCAAAGGTATATCACATCCTTGATAAAA